>NW_026463821.1:0-71237 GCF_021730395.1 Mercenaria mercenaria
GATCACCAGATGTACTCGTAAATAAGGAAATTACGGTGTTCCGTTAGGGTCACCGGTTGCTCCCTGTGAACGCGTAGCGTGAAGTTAAGACGGTGCGATGGCGAAGCGCGACAGTACGGTGGTGACAACCGACAGTGCGATTGCGATGGCGACAGTATGATGGCGGAGCGCGGCAGTACGATGGTGACACTATGATGGTGAAGAAAGACAGTACAATAGCAAAGCGCAACAGATGGTGACACAACGATGGTTATTTGCCATCGTACTGTCGCGCTTCACCATCCAACTGTCGTGCTTCTCCATCGCACTGTCGCGCTTCACCATCGTAGTGCCACCATCGTACTCTCGCGCTTCACCATCCTACTGTCGTGCTTCGCCATCGCACTGGCGCGCTTCATCATCGTAGTGTCACCATCGTACTGTCGCGCTTCACCGTCGTACTGTCGCGCTTCGCCATCGCACTGTCGCGCTTCACCATCGTACTGTCGCGCTTCACCATCGTACTGTCGCGTTTCACTGTCTTTTCTCTGATTACATAAGGGCCGACTTTAATTAAACCCTGTATCGTATAGTATTGTCAACTCTGTACAATGATCAAATAATTGGAACGCTTTTCGGCACGGGTATTGAAATGAATTTCACCAGACCTGATGTTATTCAAATGAAAATACCCTATTATCCCTCAAATTAATATCATCTGGCATGATGATGCCGTATTTTCCGAACAATAGGCCGCGCCTTATACGTTAAAAAAAGTGAAATTTTCAGTGGTGCGGCCTATACGTCGAAGCGGCTTATACGCCATTTTATTTTTTTCTAAATGGGCCTTTCATGCGGCCTATACAACAGTTTTAATTTTTCACTTGCATTTTTTTTTTTTGCTTTTCTCAACGACCTATAAATCTCGAAAGTTATAAACATCTCGGTAAAATCTCCACAATTACAGCGTATATTTGACAACAAAAGACAAACTGTGAAATTAGCCCAATTGTTTCGCATCTCTATTGTTCTGTTGACAAAGGATGGATAAACACAAACAAACGATTACCGGTATTGCGTCAAATATGTGTAATCTGATTACCATGTTTATAAAAATTGTTGTGCAGAAATTTTAAATAAAGAATGGATTTTCATCTTTAAAATATTTACAATTGACATCAAAGTAGCGACCAGCAGACCAATTTCCATTCTCTTCAGCGTATGCAACCACTTTCAGCTTGAACTCAGTAGTGTAACTTTTTCTTTGAGATGGACTAGCGCTGGATATTCCAGTGTCGATTTCAGACAATTTTTCTCGTTGGTGTAGTTTTGCTTATCCGATTGAATCAAGTAAAATGTACAAAATGGACAATTTTGCCGAGAGTGCCTTTGAAAACAGCTCACAAAAACTTACATTTCAGACTTAACATTTCACTGCATTTGACGAATTAACAAGTGTGTTTACCAGTAAATTCAACCGACTTCAATGACTATTTATCAAGGACAGCCTTTATACGACATGGTCAAATTCGCCGCATTGCTGAGTATAGGCCGAGGCCAATATGCCGGAGCGGCCTATGCCATAAATTTTATTTCTGATATTGTTAAAATATACGGCTACGGCCAATACGGAGCAGCGGCTTATTGTCCGGGAAATAATGTATTAAAAATACCATACATTGTTTGAAATATATTATTCCAAAATAGGCTCCGTTGGTCTATGGCTATTTTACATTGTTTACTTGAGTGATAATAAAAACGAATATCACCCAAGCGAGTGTTTTATGAACAAAATGACATTGTATTCAAAATAAACCTCCCTGTGGAAAAATAAATGATAATGTATTTACATGTCATTAATTGTTTTGTGAGAAAACGTTGTTTAATCAGCTCATATATTTCAAGCCATGAAACGATAAAAGTATGTAGTGTCAGCTAAAAGTAATAAAAACACACTGTTGTATAAATGTTTGGCTAAATTTTATGCAAAAGTGTTAATTAGGTCTAGAATACAGTTGTCTGTTTCCGCTTACCAGACCGACCCTGTCCTTTTGCCATTGACCTTAAAGTTTTGATTGATGAAACGTATTGGATAAAAGTGTAGACGTATGTTAAACAAGATTATTAGTCAGTAAATCCAAACCACGTCCCTCGGTCTGACCGTACAAATTTATACATTAAAGTCGGCCCTTAAGTAAACAGAGAAAAGTTGGTAAAGCACAACAGTTCGATGGCAAAGTGCGACAGAACGATGGTAACACTATGATGGTGAAGCAGGACAATGCCATGGCGAAGCGCGACAGTACGATTGTGTCCCTACGATGGTGAAGTGCGATTGTGCGATGGCGAAGCGCAACAGTACGATGGCAGAGCGCGACACTACGATGGTGACACAACGATGGTGAACGCGACACTGCGATGGCGAAGCGCGACACTACTGTGGCTAAGCGTGACAGTAAGATGGCGAAGCGCGACAGTACGACGGACTGTCATCATCATACTGTCGCGCTTCTCCATGGTACTGTCGCGCTTCGCCATCACACTATCGTGTTGTCACCATCGTACTGTCGCGCTTCGCAATCGAACCGTAGTACCTTCGCGCTTCACATGGAGCAGGCGCTGGCCCTAACGGAACACCGTAGGAAATGGCTTTGAAACGTTTCATTGAAACCGGGAAAAGTATCTTAAGTATTACACAGTTTAACAATCTTTGATCCCGAAGCGGAATGATATTGGACCATTTAGAAAAGATTACCATTAGATTAGAACTGAGACTCATGTAGGAAAGTTGTCAGCTACTTTTAGAATACCAGTCGTCATCGCCCCTTTATAGAGCTAATATAAAAGTAAAACATTTGGACCTAATTCGGTCTGTAATCAAAATATTCATCTTGCAGATTTATCAACGCAAGTACGTTTCTTTCTTGATAAGGTAGGTAATCGAGTGACTGTGTGCAAATACGCTTTGATACTCGTAAATGTGCTCGAAATAGTTTCTTATCTAAGTGTTATCTAGGTGTACAAATGTATATCTAATCACATCTTGAGTGTTATTTACTTTCTGCGTTCACATACAGTCTAATATGGTAAAACCATACATATCTTTGTTCATGTTCTTATGTAATTATTATCATAAATGTCGTACATTAAAATATGTACATAATTTGTCTTTGTTTATTCGAATTTCAAGCACGATAATGTAAAGTCGGTCAAACGATCGCTGATTTCGCGTTGGAGTTCAAAAGTGATTTTTGGATGAGCTCAATATATGGGCATATAAAATTATCGAAGACTTGAAAAACAAACAGAATGATAATGCATAAAGATATCTTTCTTCAACCGAGATGGGCTAATACATCAGGTCGCCCAACACGACATAAACGAAAATGTTTCAGGCTTGGTTTTACTGGGCCTGTTCGTAGACGGTAGTGGAAATAGGAGCTACCGTCCACACCTTCTAGCCCTGGGTTGAGCAGAACTCAACATTTACACATGATTGTTAGCTCACGGTGAGTTTTTGTGATCGCTCGATGTCCAGCGTCTGTCTGTCAACATTTAGCTTGTGTATGCGATAGAGGCTGCATTTTTCAAGTTATCTTCATGAAATTTTGTTAGAATGATAAAATCTAGGCCGAGTTGGAAAATGGGTCATCTGGGATCAAAAACTAGGTCACTATGTCAAATCAAAGAAAAACCTTGTGTATGCGATAGAGGCTGTATTTTCCAACTGATCTTTATGAAATTGCGTCAGAATGACAATCTTGATAAAATCTAGGCCAGGCTTGAAAATGGTTTATCAGGGGTTAAAAACTAGGTCACTAGGTCAAATCAAAGACAAACCTAATGTATGAAATAGAGGCTGTATTTTTAAGTTGATCTTCATGAAATTTAGTTGGAATGATTGCCTTGATAAAATCTATGTCAAATTTGAATACGGGTCATCTGGGGTCAAAAACTAGGTCACTAGGTCAAATTATAGAAAAATCTTGTGTATGCGATAGAGACTGTATTTCTCAACTGATTTTCATGAAATTTAGTTGAAATGACTGCCTTGAAGAAATCTAGGTCGAGTTTGAATATGGGTCATCTGGGATCAAAAAGTAGGTCACTAGGTCAAATCGAAGAAAAACGTTGTGTATGCGATAGAGGCTGTATTTTTCAATTGATCTTTATGAAATTTGGTCACAATAATTGCCTTGATAGAATCATGGTCAAGACCGAATATGGTCCATCAGGAATCAAAAACAATGTCACTAGGTCAAATCAAAGAAAAACCTTGTATATGCGATAGGGGCTGTATTTTTCAAAGATCTTTATAAATTTACGTCAGAATGATTGCCTTGATGAAAAACCTTGTGTATGCGATAGAGACTGTATTTTTCAATTTGTCTTCAAGATATTTGGTCAGAATGATTGCCTTGAAAAAGTCTAGGTCGAGTTTGAATATGGGTCATCTGGGGTCAAAAACTAGGTTACTAGGTAAAATCAAAGAAAATCCTTGTGTATGCGATAGAGACAGTATTTTTCAATTGATCTTCATGAAATTTGGTCAGAATGATTGCCTTGATAAAATCTAGGTCAAGTTTGAATATGGGTCATCTGGGGTCAAAAACTAGGTCACTTGGTCATATCTAAGAAAATACTCGTTTAAAACTCAAGAGACCACATTTTTGGTCCAATCTTTATGAAAATTGGCCAGAATATTTGTTTTCATGAAATCACTAGGTCAAACATGTTTACATTGTTATTTTATGGTCTCAGGTGAGCAACCTAGGGCCATCTTGGCCCTCTTGTTATAAATACTAAAATATAATCTAGGTGCCACCGCAGATGTATTCATACAGTGGTTCACATGGACACTTCAATGTGCAATTTTACGAAAAGCGGCGTATGGTCCCCAGATAAAATAATGACTTTGAACCATAGAATGGAATTCAGCAAAATAGCAACTGACATGGTTTAATTACGTCTGTTCATCAGAGTGATAAAATGTAAAACACTTCTTTCGTCCACAGGCAACGGGGATATAAACACCATAATAAAATATAAAACACCTAGTCCAATGGGAGTTAAAAAGGGAACATAACAAATCGTAAAACGATGGTAAAATATGTGTTAGTACTTAGAAGAATTTAAATACTATTTACGTGAAGCTGAAATGTTATACACTCATATCTTAGTTATTGGTATATAAATCGCAGTGTTTAATTTAAATGTTTCATGTGCTTAAATGATTCCAAAAATATAAAAGCTTACCAGGCGTCAATATTTTATATTTTAATAGCACTGTTATATAGAATTTGCTTGTTTGCGGATCGGATACCTTAAAGGCAATGTTTAATCTGGTTCCATTGTTTGATGCCAGGAGCATGTGTTGGATACAATATATTTTACATTAGTTATGCATTGAACGCATCTGCAAAAGTCGAACATATTTGTATCATATTTCAGAATTGTATAGTACATACATTCATCATATCTTCAAACGCAACATCTGATATTTTGCCAATATCTTGAAAAGAAATGAAAGTATACTTTTAGCATAAAGCAATAGTTTTGTATTATTATTCGTATACTGTATTATGGTTGGATATTTTCGAATGAGACACAAAGACAAAGACAGAGGGATAGAGAGTAAAGTGCTGAGAAACAAACATATGAGTACCAGCTTTGATTTTATAATTTTGATCTACTTTAAGAAGTACAAGAAAACAAAAATAGTCTTAAACAACACATTTCAGTGTAGAATAGAGCCAGAACTAGGCAATATACACGCTGTTCAGTTTTGAAAGTTAACTACAGGACTGCAAACTAACTAATACATGTTGAAATGAGATACATGTTTAATCATGCTTAAATGAATAATTGTTTTGTTGATCACATCTTACAAGTAGTAAAATTACAAAAGTTCGCCGGAACCATTGCAATACGTGACGATCGTGGACGTAACAATTTAAGTAATTAGTAATTTTAGAAAAATTGACTGTTGAAGTAAAGATCATGCACATACCAATCTTTGTTATCAATAAATACAATAACACAAACGAAACGGCAAGATATGATTGCCTAGTTTGATTTCATCAAAAACTACTGTCAAATTATTGATATGACAGTATAACAGTAAACCAATTCGCATTCGGACTTGCTTTGGACAATGTTGTTTGATCAATTTAGAGGCAGTCCAGTTTTGGAAGGTTTTAGTGTCCATGCAATATTTAGGTCATGAATATCGTCAATTTGACAGCCAATCACTTACTTGTACATACATTTTAAATAACAGTAGACAAAGCTATTGCTGAAGTTGGATTAGCAAAACAATATTTATGAACCTGTATTTGCACAGTCTATGTGAAACATTTCCTGAGAACAATTGACAATTGCACTGAATGTTAAACATATTTTATTTCTGTCATTGGTAAGATTTACATAACTTAATCTTCACCCGGATTCAAGGTAACACGACTGTACATAACAATCTCGCAGAGTAACAGTATCCCTGGGGAAACCTTGCCCACCACCTAACGAGATTTCCTGTAGCTACATACAGTTGTTGTAAGTTTCATAAAGATTGTTAAGGACAAATATGCAACTGGCATTTCCTAAAGTTTTAAAAAGTTACGTAAAGATGCTGGTAAATTTGTTCGGGTATAATTATCTCCAGCTTTAACTGAAAAACGTAAGCGACCTGTTGGTAACTTACCGATACATGAAATATCTGTCTGATGTACCGCACAAATTTTCAATAAAGAAAGTGCCTAAACTATAGATATTTGTAGGATATCAATCTGTTATACTGTATATGGAAATCAAGCACAAACAATAGACGGAAATCCGTAACATGGACAAATTGGGTGTCATGAAATCTGTGACACTAACGAGACAAAATGGCATTGGGTTTATTTTGTTATTTACAAATATACGTTAAATATTGAATAGATATAACAATTTTTGAAATGCAACCCTACTTTTGATAATGGTAAAAAACACAGAAAACGCAAACGTCCTGAAAGCCTGGCATTTTGCTCAGCAATCCGCTGCAAAGGCTCGTCCGAAAGCAATTTTCCTGTAACCGACGTCCCTATGCATGTTCCTAGCGTTTAAAAGATACGGACCAAAAATCTAAATCAAAGGCCACATTTGACCCTAAACTGGGCTATATAGCTAGTAAAATTGAGTACTGCACGTCCATTCCGACCAGGTACATGCATATTATTTCGGACGGACGGGCGGACGTACGGTGGAAGTGATTGCCGGACTGGCAACATGAAGATCTATCCTGGCGTCATTACATTACTCATGTAATGAACTATGATGATATTTAGAAACTTACCCTAAGCCCTCTTACATAAGAAAAACAATCTGTTTACAGAGTGAAATTGTCGAGTGAACACCGTTTGACAATCATAATCCTGTACATGTTATACAAGTACAATAGAAAAGTAAGCTATTTATGTTACGTGCTATACATGATAACACAGTCATGCATCTGACAGTCCTGAAACTGTTTTCTTTCATTTTCTAAATGTGTACTTGAAACAAACCAGGACATTTATCGGGCTTCAGATCATTAATATGAAAAATGTTATATCAGATACATCGCATGCGAATTATATCGTACAACTTACTATGTTTGAATTTAAAACGAACTGTTTTAATGTTTTTAGAAATGTTTATGGGGTAAGATTATCTAGATGGAAATATTCTGTCCGTGCATTTAATCTTGATAAGACAGTTCTTTTAGGAAATAGATTGTGGAAATTAAATTATCAACTTTTACAGATATAAGTATCCTTAACTTTTCACATGCCACTGGGCCGTGTCGTCTTTATGCATACAATCAAAGGACCATAACTCAATGGAAAATATCCATTCACGAAGCTAGGTTTCAAACTGATATTTCCTTTGGAGCTTCACCGAAGTCCCACAATAGTACAAGAGAAGTGCGGATATATTTGATCATATATGATATTAAGGGGCTATAACTCTGTGAAATTTTATTGAAACTAAACCGGTAAGGGTACAGACAATCTACACGGATGACAGAAAGGACGAACGGGGCTAAGGCAGGAAATTTCGTCTCGCAAAAAACGTAGAATCAGAAACATAAAAACAGTTGATTTAAAAGATTAATTTCACTTAAGCACAACCATGAATTTAACGAAAATGTAATTAAAAGAATCAAAATAACAAACAAATATCTTGATGTGTGATGCAATCTAAGAGGGAGGAACGATGTCATCAAACGCATACCATTTATATAACCACTCCTCTTATTGTAATTGTTTTCACAGAATACAATTTTGCGGCGGTATTTTGTTCTAAATCTATACATGTACATCGTTAAAAATTTTACCATAACTTTGTATATTAACACTGATTATAGAACCAAACAAAAGTCTAATAGTCGAACTGAAAATAATTACAAGGTTTCAAATTTGATCTAAATATATACAGTCCAAAAAATTGATGAACATATATGTATTTAAACATATCTTTTTACAGATATCTTTTGCATCTAGAATTATAATAACATCCAAATAATACTTTAAGACACAAAAAAACTAAACATCTCTCTCATGACGTTGCATAACGTTTCCGGTTAGAGAACGTAGTGTATGTGACTGATGATGAAATACGTGTGCCTCTTGGTAAGTTCTATATTATTACTATATAATTTATATGTTAAGCAGCAGGGCCCTGATACACAACGTAGTCCACCATACAGAATGTCGTTTTCGTTAATAATGCTCAGACATAAAAAGAGAGATTTCCATTTTCGACCAATCGTTGTTGAAACTTTATACGCCAGTTACTTGTTCATTTACATATGGACTGTTGTTATCAACTCCAGATGTATCTACAAGTATAAAAAGTATTTACAGAATATCAACTTTTTTATTACAGAAAGTAAATTTTGTAAAGTGTTTTTTTTTTTCTGTTAAGGAGAAAGATATGCTATCTTACTGAGATATAATTAGAATGACCCATTCACATTAACAGAAATACTTCATGTGACAATATGTTATGGGTTATATTACTGCACAAAACCAGTAACATGCATGACATTCGGTGAAAGGTTGCCTTTTAATTAAAAGCAATAGACAAAATTATGTTCTGGCATATTAATAACACTAGCAATAAGAACATAGCATTATTTTTTAATTACCCACCTTGTACAGTTTCTAGTGTGTCGTAATCCGAGTTCTCCGACTGTTGAGAAAAAGCTGACGGAGCTGTGTAGTCATTTTTGTGTTCATCTTTATATCTTAAATTCAAATGCCAAGATGTTCTCGTCATTCAAAATACAGAACGTTCATCGCGCATTATCTCTGTGTTGTATATAATAGATTTTGACCAAAGTATTTTACTTGAATATAACGTGACAAAATGCTACACAATTATCTTACTTTATTAGGCAATCTCCCAACATTGGATAAATTTCGATTTAAATCCTAGTCGACTTGATTAAAACAAGAAAAAATGGTATTAGTGTTCTTTTTGAAAACAAAGAAACGTTCATTAATAAGAGCTGTTTGTAAAATACGTATGCTCCCCATGTCCAATTTTCACTCCAGTAATCACCATGATCCTGACCAACTAACCCACAAAACATTTGGGGTCATCTACTTTATAAGCCCAATTATGATATCAAATTTGAATGGTCTGGGTTATGTGTTGGAAACAGTTTAATCTACCTACCAACCGACGGACCGACCCAACGACCGACTTGACAACATACCTCCGCTTCTTCGAAGTGGACCAAACTAATGCCTTATAATATAACCCTTAATCACCTAAACAGTATGTTTGTTAAAATCTGCTTTCAATTTGTTTAAAAAAAATGGTTTATCTGTACCGTCTTTGAGTTGACTTAAATATCTTAAATGTAAGGCAGCTCCGCTGCGCTGTGCTACGTATATCTATTCAGCTTACCTTAATTTTGTTCGATATCTTATGAATAGGTATACAGCAGCAATCACAATAATAAGAAATGCGACAGATCCTCCAACCGATCCTCCTATGGTTGCAACTTTGTTTGAACTATTCTCACTTTGTTTAGTAATACCATCCCTCTCCAATACTGTTAATAGATTTAAAAATTCCAAGTGACACAATATTTCACCAATACGCTCCATGCCCACGTTTTGTGATTTTGTAATGTGTCTGACAAATTTCAAAAGATTACTAAATATTCATTACATTTATACTGTATTTTCTTCCCACATTATCGTGTGCAGAAAGAAATGTTTTAGCTGAATCATTAAACATTTATTTATCATTTATAACAGACTTTAAGATAGTTATACCTATGTTGCAATGAGGACCGTGATACCCTTGCCTGCAGTTGCCAGGACATGCACCGTAGCTAGTTGTGCAGGTATCTTCCGCACAAAAACAGCGTTCTTTGCATCCGTCACCAAATCTATCTTGTGGGCATCCTGTAACACATAATTGAAAAATACAACCTCTGCCATGGATATTTAACCAACAATGAAATCAGTGTTAGCTTAGAAAAGTAACAATGGGGAATTTATTCTGAATGAACCTGTTTAAGAGATATAGCATTCTGACTTTAGAGAAATGTATAATATTTCCGTTGAAGTATGTTGACGTAATATTTTGAGACAGAGATAAGTTCAATAAGGTATCAAAACTTTGCCTACTATAAAATATAATAAATCGTGTTATTTTGTAATTTCTTTTAAATATATTTTGCCTTTATCATTATTTGCATAGCATGTGTTGTAGACATGAACATGTATTGTTTACACCAAAAGCGCACAAACTGTTTGCCCATGCACTGTTTAGTATCAACGCTTGAACCCGTTAGAAAATAATTAAGAAAACATTCAATTCGTTACCTGCTCCATAATTTAAAGCTATGGAAGTAGACATTATTGAGAATATTCTGAATTGTTAAAACATGATTATGACGCTTTTCCTTGGTATACAATAGCACAGAATTGGAGATGTCCATGAAGATGTACCCACAAACCCTATAAAAACCCTAAAAAGATGTACACCCTAGTAGACAACTATTTATTTGTAGGAGGCAACTAACATCTTCCACAGTAATACACTATCGAAAGTACCTTGGTCGCAAGCCGTTCCTTTCCAGCCTGTTTTACAAATTAATGTTTGGCACTGTCCGCTTTCTTTATTACACGGTTTGTTGTCTGCACAGTGGCACTCCTTCATACATTCTTCACCATATGTTCCCATCCTGCACTCTACAAATATAGGGTTTTAACTATTAGAACCGCTATCAGGTAGTAATGATGCTAAAGCGTTTAGTTATTAATCTTTTCCAGAAAACAAAATTATTCGCAAGCTTGTTACTTCAAATTTCTTAAAACGTAATACTGTTTAAAGTTTATTACATGTAAATCAGTTTCTGGAGTTACAAAAGAAAGTAGCGTACGGTTTCAATTTTTTTTTGTAAATAAATAGAGGATATTTGTTTGTTTTGAGTGAATATGGAATATATCTCACTGAGATGTGAGAAAATTTCAAATACTTATTTTCACGAGAGCGCAGCGCGAGTGAAAATGTGAAAATTTTCTCACTTCGAGGTGAGATATATTCCCTATTCACGAAAAACAAACAAATTTGCTTTCTATTTTATGCTCAATTACGTTGAGATGTGCATTTTGCAACAATTTTAATATAAGCGCGGGAAACAGACGCCGGTAAACAGACATGACGTCAGACCTGTTGTGATGTTAGAAAGACCCACACAACTTAAAGTTCCATTTTATTTTATTTTTTGCTGCATAACGTTTTGAAATTCTCGCAAAATAATTCGAATCGAAAAATATACTATAAAGAACAAAGTGCGACTACAATTTACATCCTGGTTTAAGCAAATAATTTAAAATTCATACACAATGTATGAGGGGGCGGAGCTATATCTCTCACAGTGTGAAAATATAGATTTTATATTTTCACAGTGTGAGTGATGAGATATGAAAATATTTAACTGATAGAATACAGTATTTCATTAGTTAGCATAAAATAAAAGCCATTACGGTTCATTGTACTGTACGACAATCAATAGAGACATAACCTATACTGTATTGATTTCTACTTTCTAATGTAAAAGCAAGTGACCATTAGAAAATCAGAAACACAGCATAAACAATTTACCTCCTTCAAAGATCATAACTTCACATATTGTTAGCACCCCTGGTCTCTTTATAGTTACATATCTTGCCAAAGTGTTTGGTACATTAATTTCGTAAGCGTTGCCAGTAATGTTTGTATTGGTATTGGTATTTATGGCGGATGAGTCTTGCGCAGTGTTGTTTGTAAGATATAACCGAAAGCCTTTCAAGTGTTGGTAATAACTTTCTACAAAAGAAGTAAGCATCGTATTTGTGGTTCATATACCTTATGGTGTTTCACCATCATGAGTTTTATTATGCTGTCAATCATATGAAAATTAAAATATAAAGTTAGCAGTACTTCTAATGCACACGTAAATATAGGTAAGAATTTGTTTTAATATAACTGCTAGCGCTGCCTTTGAAATCATATTCATCTAAAGATCTGAAAGGAATAGAGTAATTATGATAAAATACGTAGATAAAGTAAAACATTGAAAACATGAGCAAAACAAACAAAAAATACAGTCAGAGTTTTGTTCAACCTTGGAAACACCCTTGTTATCCGGATAATACGAAACGCTGTGATACTTCCAAAATGCTATAAAATGGCAGATGAACGCTTCTGAAAATTTCAGGTTTTTCGGCAAGTTGCTGTAGCTTGATAAGAGATTTTAACCACCAGATGTTGCAAAAAGAACGAATGGTGATTTGTTTCCATGGAACTCAAACTATTTTACTGTATTTTTGTGAATACAATACACAATATGTTAAATAGTTTACAAAATCCATGTAAGTTTAGTTTGAAAATTCATAAAAAATATTTAGAGTTGTTTTTTTTATGCTTGTAATTCGCTGTATATACGGCTCTACTATTTCACTATCTGACATAGTTTAGAGTAAGTTGTTTACGTTTGCCATTTTTATGTCAAAACCATTTATATTGTTCCTTGTGTGAAAAATGGATAAAAGCCGAAAATGACTATGGATAATGCCCTACATGTGTTGTCTTTGAAAGTGGATAATAGCCGTCATTGATTTTTTTCATTTACATTCCATTACACATTGACCAGTTTTGTGTGTGTGGACATGTTTTGGTGAATGAGTTTGTAATAACATGATGATATGAACCTGTTAACGATTTATATACTGGTAACAGGCGTACAATTTGCACCTTCCTGGTATCAAGTAGACATGTGTAAATATTATTGTCCCTTCCTGTCCCATTTTACCCCACGGTTTCCATATTCATAAAATACATAAATTTATTTAATTGTCAACTACCTTTTAAAATCACTGATATCACAAACCCTGTTCACGTTCTGAATACCTAGGTGTACATATTGGTACACCAAGGTCTCTCTCAGATTAAGAGTTTTCGCCTCACATGTTATCGGAAAGAAAAACACTCTCCATCCACGGAAGTAATTTTTACAATTACAGAGAGAGTCCGAACGATGACTTTGGATAAAGACCCAATATTGAATGCCGAAAAGATATGGCCATATATTGGCGCTTGTTTCAGTGCTGGTGGGGAGAGTACCAGGCAGTCGACCTGTACAGATCATTGGCTCCTTTAGAAATGACTTTTGGAGTTTGGCTGAAGGTTCTCTTCAACCTACTGAAATCTACGAGACGTATAATACGGTCTTCAAAATACCCAGGATTTTCAACACCACTAAAAATACCACAGATTTTGAACAGCAGTCAAAAATACCATGGCTATTACAGCCCAAGAAACAAAGCAAAAAAAACTGATCTCAATTACAATTCCTAACACCAACTTAATGTATTGAACTTACAGAAGAAGAGGAAAGGGGATATTGAACAAATTGAACTAATATTAAGTTAATGAACGTAGATCTTCCTATACATCTCTGGGACCAACTCTTTATATTTCAGTATAGAAATGTATGTGATAACAGTCTTGTATTGCAGATGAAATTTTGGTGGGCTAAACATACTAAGGGGGACAACTTTGTATGGAAAAGTTAACAAGTGTACACAATCATTAAGTACAGTATCAAGCTACTATCAGCTAAGGGAATGTACTTCTATGAATTCACAGCAGTATTCAACATAGTCAAGCAAAACTGACCTGTTAAAGTGCCATTATTTTCACACTCTTACAATGCTGACAGACCCTTAGCATACATAATTTGTAAATATGGGTTTACCTCCTCCCCCTATGGAATCTGCACATTTAGATTCATGTGTTAAACTTACCTGTTCTGGCTTGTTTATATTTTTACCAAAATCTAGCAGGAAAGATACAGATGTATAAGCTTTAGAACCTTCTGACAGCTGACAGAATCTTACAAACATATTGACATTTACCCTTTTGATAAAATGTTTCAGGAACATCTGGTACTGACTATGTGGGTATAATACATTACCTTGGGCATGCTACAGCAATCAGTTACCACATTTTATGAGTATACTTCTTCAATATACAACAATCGGTATGTTTAGAACAGCATACGCAAAATTTCAAACTACAATATTGGCTATTATCAACATAACATTTCGGGCTTTATCTTCGAAACTTCTATAAACACTTGGGTTAATATCCATCGACTACTACATATGCTTATATATTTGTCAATGTGGGTTATTTCATCTAAAATAAAAACTTCTGAATATGTTCATATCATTGTTTATATAATGACTGAAAAATACAAAATAATATTCATTACCGAAAGTCCATTAAATGAGGTTGACAACAACGCTTTGAATCGCCAAACTCATTCTCAAAAGCAAAATGTACACATTGTTTAGGGTTTTCCATAGTGAACAATATGTCCTATATGCAAATTGTTTAGTGCAAATGGTACTGCTTCTAAACCATGCTGAATCAGTTAAAATATTTTAAACAATCAGAATGAGTAATTAGAAATATTGAAGAAAAACAATGTCCTTACCAAGTCTGACATTTCATCCAGTTTGTAGCATTTTGGAATTATCACAGCATTTCGTATTATCCGGATTACAAGTGTGGGAAAGGTAAGTGGCGCGCAAACAAACGCGGAGTTAAAACATATTATAATAGGTCTACTGTGCAAAACCTCTTACACGCCCCCTATCACATTCCCCGACCAACTTAGGTCCATGTTTCAAAGTTACAAAATGGTGAAGAAATAACCAGGTTAAATATATCAAAAGAAAACCTACAGAATCTCATACGCATGTAGACAAAAGAGTTCTTTGAGAAACAGTGCTAAAGCTTCGAAGAAAAGGGTCTGAAAAAAACTGCCAACGCAGGTTTTAAGAGCTACCTTATATCGTTGGGTATTTCGTTTATTCCATCAGAAACAATCTTAATAAAATCTTCTCTTCAACTGAAATAGCACTGCATTGCAAACATGCAGTCTATATAAAAACAGTTGGCTCATAAACTGTTTTAATAAACGTTTAGTTATTTCACGGAATGCAAGCGATAACTTGCCGATACCCTGAGTCTTTCAAAAATTGTAAATACCATCAGCATCGAAGTTCATTCCGTCGGGTCAGCGCAATAGGGAGAGCGCAGATCTACGGGGGAATGGCGTATACTTTATTTTATAAAAGATACTGTGTCTGATATCATTAGTCCCCCACCTCACTGATTCATGTAGAGAAGTTGACAGTTACTAGCTTGAACAGGTCCGTGCTGGTACAGAATCCCAGAACATCGGTTAGGTTAACTGCACACAGGCACCAGACCAGAAAGTGATATTTTACATGTTGTATCCTATCCCTATGTATAAAAGTATAATAAACCTGGTCATAACGTAAATATACTATCCCACTTTAATCACGCATTTCACAGTTAGACTTAAAAGTTATATGAGTATTGAAGAATGACTATGGATACCTTATTTTCTTCGGAGATATGTTTTCGTCGATTCGCCGTAAAATCCAAATGTCTCACTCATTTTATCTCTTATAGTACATTGGTCAGTTTTTTTTTTCATCTTAATATATCTTATCGCATAGACTTTCTCTGGGATTTTTAGGTTTTCGCCAACGGTATAGAAAATATTGCACAAATGCATTGTTTTAAATAATTGTTTACCTACATTTTATTTCATTAAGTAATACTTTGTTGGCTGATATATCCTCCGAAATTTGTACTTCCTAGCTTAAAACATCGTTAAGTAGTCGTTTAAATTCGGTGTATATACAATTGTTTTCAATGTAAGAATATTTCAAAATGTACACACAAATATTTAGAAATACGAGAAAACTAAATGAAGCGGCTTTAAAACGTTTCAACAGTATATACAGATATAATTTACATTCCAGATTGTTCCAATCACCAAACATGGATTTGATTAGTCACACGTATTACAGTCAATACCTACATTTAGGTTAACACAAAATTCTTTCCGTTTACAGCTGAATAAATTGAGTATATGTGCTATAAACGCACGTCTTAGAATTGGCTTTGGATTGAAAGGTAATTGTAACCTGTTTGATATTTGTCTTTGTATTTTTTTCTCTATGTTTGTTAGTTGGATGTGGTTGTGCGTTTATCTTTGGTACATTGATGTCTGCGCTATTGTGGTTTACGTTGTAGTGTAACTGTTAAATTAAGGAACGTAGCATTCCCTTTGTATATTCATGCTTGTTCTATTTCCCCTTCAACTTCCTCCCCATCCCTCGCCCAACTTTTATACCCTTACCACTTCCACCCCCTCAATCTATATATGGCGTAAATTTATATGTACTTGTTAGATTTTTGAACAAATCCGTTTGTAATATTTTTCCATTACAGTTTCATTTTTGTTGTGGGCCTACTTTGCAAATGCGTGGCTCTGAGGCTGTGTTTGGTGCTCTATGCTTCCGAGAATATTATCTTTTTCATTTCCTGTATGACTTATAAAAAGGTAATAAAAAACTATTCATCTGTTAGTAAGCCTTCATGTATTTCTGACCCATTACACAACAGCCACTTTTCTCGCACATTTACAGGGATATACATGTATAATACTATCAACTGCCAGCAAGAAACATTTCAAAAAACAATGTTACCCCTTACTTACAAGAGTCTGTTACTTTTGAAAATGTAAAACATATGACTGTGTAGGTATATTCTTTACAAAAGTCTTTGAAAGACTTATTGATTTATGGCAAGTTGTCTCTATAATCAATTATAGCTTTGTGAAGCAATATTCGTTATTGAAAATATCGAATAGACTTAATCTGAATTGTAAGTGTTTTAATATGCATGCCTTGGTTTATATTGCCTCTATAATGAACTTTAGCCATCAGGAATTAATGCAAAGAAGATATTTTTTCTTATATTATTATTAACCAGGAAACAGTTATATTGCACTTAGTTTTCTCTCCGTATCAACGATAAGCAATTGTACCACATGGCCATCCAATACATTTCTGCACATGATAAAATAATTCCGTGTTGAATGATGTAACAGTTGTATTACTCAGTGTTGTTATGTTTTCTGGTCCTTTTAGACCACGGAGAACATTCTATGTTCTATGACAATATTCCGCTTAAGCCGGTGCTAGGCGCGTAAAGGGTGTTGCATATTTCCTTAGTTCTCATGAACTCAATTAAACCGAGTCTTTAAGCACTATATTTTTCAAATGAATGCTTAAGGTAGTTCTGCACGTTTGGATCGAAATTTTTTCTACGATGTAGAATTTTATTAAACTCTGATTTTTCAAAACTTCAGAATATACCTAGAAAATTCAGCAAATAAAAAGATAAGGTCATGTGCTTGATATTTTTGCTAGACTAATTTGAAAACTTTGGACCTCACATAATATTTCATAATGGAAGTCTATGGGAAAATCATAACATTCATTACATTTTCACGAATAGAAAATTTTCTACAATGTAGACTTTAGTGAAATTTCCCACAGCTGTATATAAACATATGGTCTATAATGGTGAAATAAAATGTATATGTCCGTGTGCTAAATTTTGAGATATTTGACCATGATTAAAGTGAACCGCACTTTTCACGCTAACTTTAAGACATTATTTTCAATTCTTTAACGTGTCATACGTTTTAATATCATATTTTAATTTAGAAAGACAGTAACAGTACCATTGTAATAAATTTATTCACAGGTCGCTATTGTTTCATAAATGACTTTCATTTCCGGACGAAGAATCCAGGCTTTATTCTACGTTTTCCGGATAAGTGACGTTACGCCATCACTTCCGGTTTATCAGAACTACCTTAAAATTGGCTATAGACAGAGTCAGGTTAACGAATAATTCACTGGCAGAAGGTTAAATTGACCAAGGCGAAGCCAAGGTCAATATCACTTTCATCTTGTAATTATCATATCGCAGTGTATGGTTCATTAGTCAAAAATTGTTTTATTATATGATACTGTTATCTTTGTATTCAATTTTATCAATAGCCTTATTGTTACTAGTTGTTCTGTGCTTTATAAGTCAACAACTAATTATTAGTATCGGCGACTACGCTTTGTGAAGGCAATAATACATGCTGATGAAAATTTATTTAAACACTGTTTGATCCTATCCGTGATACATACATGTAGGTCAAAAAACAGCCAGGTAGATACATGTTATATCTTTATGGATTTACTACACATACTGTATAAGTAATAGTATCACAACATTTCTTAAAATGGTTAGCTAAAAGTATTTCACTCATTTACTATTGAAGTAGAGATGATTTCTTGTGTACATGTATAATGCATGCAAATTAATCATTTTAGACAGTAGGGTTGCAATTTTTAAATCGTATATTGAAAATTCCGTCAAGTGTACATAATAATCATGGCGCAAGGGAATTTACACCTTTTGTGCCTCTAAAGAAGTTTTTGCGGAAAGCAATGGACGTTCCAAATTTTGAATGCCCGGTGTAATTGTCGTGGGTCTTTGAAATGAAGAAAGAAATCCCTGGAATCAGGAAGTGCTGCATTGACCCTTAAATAATTGTTTATATACACAAAATCTGAATGTGACCGTTCATTTTCATGATGACATATCTGTCTTTCGCCGCCTTTTAGCGATATGTATTTGAGTTTTAGTCTGCATACTGGAGTTTTTACATAAATTGTGACATACATGTAGACAATAACATAGGATACACACGTATTATGATTGAAGGAATAGCTCGATTATATTTTCACTTTAATATTGTATAATGACTTTGAAAACATGACGTGCGATCGTTACTATAAGCGACAAGGTCAATTGTCGTGTATTGTATATCACGGGGTCACTGGGTTAGGTTCTGTGATTAAGAAAATGACATGAAAAAAAATGCTACCTGCTGGAATGCAATTGGTATTTTCTTGTCAAAGATCAAGTATTTTTTCTCATGAGTTTCCTCTTCCCCGGTAAGTCTATACAATGTAAAACGAAGTGGTGATGATGCGTTATGTTGATGACGATGATGAATTATCTTAATGTTAATCAAATATGTTGTTCTTTAAAAACTAAAAATGATGATGAGTGATGATATTTGATGATAACTTATACTGATGACAACGATGATAAATATGTTATTATGATAAGTGAGTGAGTGAGTTGGGTTTTACGGCGAATCGACACAAAACGGTCATATATCGCCGAGAAGAAGTCATATTGCAAACGCCAACTGTAAAGCATAAACGTTGATGTAAAAATGTAAAGCATACCCAAAAACATCCATGTAAAAATCTAAAGAACACTATGAATAATGTAAAACATATCTAAAAACATCCATGTAAAAATGTAAAGCATATCTAAAATCAGTTCTGTAAAAATGTATATACGTGTGTGTTAAAATATCAGCTGCAAACATAATAATATTGCAAGATGTAAACAAAAAAAAATGAAATGTTAGATTTTTTGTATATATTTCTATCTGTTTTAAAAACGATAAGACATTTCCGAATGAAACGTTTTCAAAAAAAACCTTTCAAAGAGTGAACGTCATAATATTTACTGCGTTGTGTATCAAAGTCCACACAGTCGATTAGAATATGTTTAATAGTTAGCGGTGTTTGACATGAAACACATTCAGGTTGATCTTCTTTATTCAAAAGATAAGAATGAGTCAAACGGGTATGACCTATTCGACAGCGAGAAAGAACAACTTCCTCCCTGCGAACAGATCTGTTCCCTTGGTACCATTCCCCTAGAGTAGGTTTGATATCATGAAGTTTTTGAATGAAGCACTGTTCCATGACGATTGCCATTTAGATAAAGTGTATTTCATTATATATTGGGCCTAAAATCGGTATGTGGTAATTTCAAATTAGATTGTGATAATCAAAGGGATTTCTTTGCTGCAATATCAGCATCCTCGTTTCCATGAATACCAACATGACTAGGAATCCAACAAAACATGATAGACTTTTTTTAAAGATAGTTCATGAAACCTGAGAATAATATTTTGAATGAATGTTTTTCCATATTTCGGTTATGAATTGACTGTAAAACAGAAAGCGAGTCGGAAAAAATAATATATTTTTCTTCACTATTTCTTATATAAAATTTAGAGCTAAGTCAATAGCTTTGGCCTCGGCTGAAAATATTGTTGCATTATTTGGCAAACGTAATTTTGATTGATGAAGGAGGCTGACAGCAGCACAGCCAACCTTTGATTCATCTTTTGAACCGTCTGTGTAAATTGCAAAATAGTCCTTGTAAGTTGATTTGATTTCATGATATTTGGACTTAAATATTTCAGGGTTTGTTTCAGACTTTCTAAAGGCAGTTTTCAAATCGAAAAGTGCTGTAGGTGTATTAAGGGTCCATGGTGGTGTATCTGGAATTGAATTTTCTTTAATACCATCGAATTCAAAGTCAGTTTCATTCATAGAAGAGTTTATGCACAATCTAAACGGTCTGATTTGTTTTGGTTTTTCCTCATATGAATCGGAGTACTTTGGTTTAAAAATAATTTCATGAGCAGGATTGGATTTGTTGGCAGCCACTCTTAAAGCATATTGCAATGAAAGTTTTTCTCGGCGTGTGTAAAGAGATGGTTCGTTTGCTTCAGCATATAAACTTTCAACTGGAGATGTTCGGAATGCACCAAGAGCAATACGAAGACCTTGATTATGGATGGTATCTAACATTTGTAAATAAGATTTTCTTGCGGAACCATAAACAATACAACCGTAATCTAGCTTAGATCTAATAAAGCCATATAAAGTCTTAATAAAACCGTGCGATCAGCTCCCCAATCAGTATTTGAAATTACCTTTAAAAGATTCATTGACTTCAGACATTTGGCTTTCAAGGATTTTATATGCGGCACAAACGAAAGCTTTTTATCAAAGATAACACCAAGAAATTTTGCTTCGTCAACAACGGGTATTTTTGTACCATTTAGTAAAAGCTCAGGGTCACAATGATGTTTCCGTAATTGGCAAAAGTGGACACATTGAGTTTTCGATTTGGAAAATTTAAACCCATTTCCCATGGCCCAAGTTTGAACTTTATTCAAACACTGTTGTAATTGGCGTTCAATCGTACGCATATTTTTTGAACGATAACATATCAAAAAATCGTCAACATATAATGAACAGTCTGCCCCTTGTAACAAACATTTCACAATATTATTAATTTTGATGCTTAAAAGTGTGACAGATAAAATTGAACCTTGTGAAACACCATGTTCTTGCTCAAAAGAGTCAGATAGGGTATCACCAACACGAACTTTAAAACTCAGATAAAAATTGTGATATAAATGTTGGCAGATGACCTTTTAAACCTATGTCGTTAAGATCGTTCATAATACCATATTTCCATGTAGTGTCATAAGCTTTTTCTAAATCGAAAAAGACAGACAATAGATGCTCTTTTTTAATAAATGCATCACGAATAAAATTTTCCAGCCGAACAAGATGATCAGTTGTGCTGCGTTGTTTGCGAAAGCCGCTTTGAAAGTTTGTAATTAATCCTTGCGAATATTAAATTTTTCATGGCCACTCTACGTTTTCGAATAGCGGTCTTACAATCATCATTATACCATGGTTTATTTTTTGATTTACCATTTCTTGAAGTTTTTGGAATTGACTTGTCTGCAATATCTGATAAAATAACAGGAAACCGATCAAAAAAAATGGCGAAATTCTCCAAAGACAATATATTTTTGCATAAAGACTGATATGGCTGCCAGTCAGCTTTATTAAATTCAAAATAAGAGGACTCATCTGACGTTTGCTGAACAATACTTGATAAGATAATCGGGAAATGATCACTCCCATGTAAGTCATCTAACACCCTCCATTCGAAGTCAAGAAAAAGGCTTGGTTGATAAATTGACAAATCAAGAGAAGAGTAGTGTCTTGTAGCAGGATGTAGGTATGTTTTGGATTTATCATTCAGTAAGCAGAGAGAATTTCTTTCAATAAAGGTTTCAATAATTTGACCTCTAGTATTGCTATCAGAACAGCCCCAAAACTCGTGGTGACCATTGAAATCTCCCATCAGAATAAACGGTTACGGTAGTTGATTGATCAGGTTGTCAAGATCTTCAAGATTAAGTTTAAATTTAGGAGGTATATATATCGAACAAAATGTTATAGCTCGATCCATAGTTACATGCAATGCTACTGACTGAATAGTAGTATTCAAAACAATTTCTCTATGCGGACGTGCATTATTTATTAAAATTGATGTGCCACCAGAAGCCTTTTCTGAGCTTTTTTTGATAAAGTTATACGTTGAATAATTTTTAAAGGATATGTTGTCACTTTCTTTTAAAAAGGTTTCACTTAAACACATCAAAGAGGGATTATATTTTGACAGAAGAAGGAGAATTTCATTATAATTAGCTTTAAGTCCACGACAGTTCCACAGGATAATTTTATTCGACATAAATATGTTCTATCTGGAACATGATATTCACACTATTCAGTCTTCTCAGGGGAAGACATCCTAGTGATCTTTTTCTCCGTCAAAGGTTTAGGAGGTCCATCGAACGTCCATCCTCCTCATCCTCCATATCTACATCTACTGCTAGATGTTCAAACCGGTTGTAGTGGTTAATTGGATCATTAGATCCCTTCCCCACTCCACCGGTATTAAGTTCAATTCTTTTTCTAGGTGTCTTATTCACCTTTGTTGATGATGAAGTACTTGTTGAATTGTTAGATACATTGTTTGTTCGTTGTTGTTGTGGCTTGTAATTAGGGATGTTTTGTATTGCAGCTGGAGCTTTACCTTGAGGATTTGTCTGTACATTTAATTGTTGTTTACTGGGTTCCGAAGTTGGGGCATGATTTTGAGAAACGGTCACTGAATCTGTTTGAGTAAAAGCAGCAATACACTGTGTTGTTTTGTTAACAACAGATTTAGTGATTGATGAATAAGTTTGTGCGAGTGATTGAGATGTACATCTAGCATTGGTAATTTGCCTGGCTTCTGGAAATCCAATGCCTTGTGTGAACTTGACATGAAGAACCTCCTTCTCGAGTTTCCATGTCTTGCAAGCGCGAGACCTGGCTGAATGTGGCTCGCCACAATTCACACAACGCACTGTATAATTGCACTTATCCTCGTCATGGAAATGGCCATCTCGACAGCAAATGTGATCACTTTTGCAGTTTCTCTCGTTGTGTCCGAACTTAAAGCAGCAGTAGCATTGAAGTGGATTAGGATATAGGTTGTAACTTTTTTCATGAGGTATCAAACTTTTATGACTGAAGGAAGGAAAGGTATGCCAAAAGTAAGAATAATAGTGTTTGTGTTAATTTCTTTTCCTAATCGTTTAATTTTGATTCGCCTAGCAGCCGTGACATTTTGATCAGAAAGGCCGTGCACAATTTCCGACTCCGAAACCCCAGCAAGATCAGGACAGCGGATGACCCCCCTTGATGAATTCAGAGTGCAGTGTGCAACGCATTTACATGGCCGGCTGAAGAAGGATTTTGAACATGTGCTGCTTTTAATACTTCAACGAGCAGATCCCCTGTGCGTAACCTTTTAACGGACTTTGGAACACCAGCTACACCTTGAAGTGTTTTTTACGAATGGAGAAAGACTTGTCCTTTTAAAAGTTTCATCAGTTTACAGGATTAATAAAAATCTTGGAAATGCCATGTTGGATGTGTATGGTCGGTGAGAGGGATTCTCACCTTCCGTGCCATCTGAGTCTGTTTCGGTAGGCGGTCGTTTGTTTTTATTTTGATTTTCCATGTTGAATTTGTTTAGATTCGTCACTCGCAGCCCCCACCCGCCGGGGAGTCCAACAAGGGAACATGTAAGCAGAGCGGATATCCAGCTCAAACATGTTAGGGATACTGTAGTGATATACTCGGCCAGGTATTTTACAATTTTGTTTATATCACCAGCTGTATTGCAAAAATGCAATAAGGGGATTCACGGGATTGCTACTTTACCAAACCAATTGACCCTAAGCCACCGCCTTCTAGGAAATAGAAATTGTAATACATATTGCCATGACGTGTTAAATACTTTTGTGTGAACGTACTATGAAAGTTGCTGACTGCAGTAAAATTTGACGAGAGAAGGAAAGTACATTTGATTTTGTGTGACGTTAATTTGCCAAAAGATGATAATTGTGCATGGTCAAAAGGAAAAAAAACAGATGCAATTTGATATGACGAATTAGAAGATGTAAGAGTAATTAAAGTGCAATTTCCTAGGGCTTGGCATGACCAGACCGAATTAGAGGCCAAAAATATGTGTTGGCACCCACACCCCGAAAAGGGGATGCACACATGTAAACAAGCATGCATCACCTTCACGGGGTGCTATGGGGCACCTCAACATCCAGGACCCCCCTTCCAGCTTACGGGCCGCCACCCACGGCAAACGGGCGGCTCCATTTTCGGGGGAGTCGTACCCCTCTGCATGGAGATACAGCCGGCATTTTCTACCCCCCGCCGGCAAGGGGCTTTATTATGATAATGCTAAAAATGATAGATGATGATGATGATGCTGATGATGATAGGTGGGGCTTATGAGGGATAATAATTATGTCAGTGTGAAAAAGAATAAATGACGATCAAGCACTTGTGTTTATTCGAAAGTCATATGATAATTTTAATACAGACCTTCGTCCCTGCTGTAAATGACAATCGACTTGATTGAAATTTTTTGGCTTAAATCAAGCTTCCACCATGAAAGCTGAGAATTTTCCGTTCCACTGCAGCAGTGACATGTATCAGGATCTGGACCAACACGTCCGTCAATGGCACGATTTGCCGTCCAGTTATGAGCCACAGAAGACATCTGTGTATTAACTTGACCTTTCAGTTTCAGCAATATATTTCCGACTGGAAACAGATATACAGTTCATTTTACATATCTATTAGGTAATCTTTTACAGTTTACTATTTATAATGCAGTGTTCCATTTACTTTAGAACTTCATTTGATTGAGCGAATCACAGTTTTTGTTGTTAGATACTTGTCTGTTTATGCACATTTGTTTACAAAGTGAGAAAATATCAGGTTAGATCGAATGGCCGGTGATGGATCTATCAAATGAAGTTGTTCCTATGTATGTTAACCTCTCTTCCTGTTCCAACAGTTTATTGCATGCTAACTTATGACTATTTACTCGTTTATCAATCAAAGAGCTGATGCTCCTATTAAAGCTGTCGAGAAAAAACATTCTCCGCGGCCGCATATCTCTATTCATGGCATTGTGCTCTACTTAAATTTATTCCTTTCCAGAAGCGCAGGCCTATGTTCTACATTTGGACGTACGTAGGGTAAACATCACGATGAAATAGTACAGAAAGAGCCTGGTCAAACATTCCTATGAAACATTGTCTAGAGAAGAATCTGAAAACATGAACATATCTTTAACACACGTATGAAAAATGCTGAACTACGTCACCAAATGCAACCTCTTAACATACACTGAAGTAAATTGCATTGACCTCGTATTTAAAATGTCTCCAAAACAAAATCTACTGTAATTAATTGAGATAAACAGAACAATGAGATATGATATGGCGTACTGTTAGTAAAAAGTCTAAAATCTCTCAGTAATACAGGGAAGGATGAACAAGTGAAAGGAAAGCAACACGTTCCCAAACTGCTTGCACTGAAAAACAAAACTGAGTCTAAAAGACTAAAAGAAACACACAAAACATCACCCAGTATCTGACCTGCAAAAAAGTTTATGTCACCGGCAAATGATATTCTCACTCTACATCAAATAGGACAGTAACAAAATGTAAAAGTTGTTTTGGAAGCAAGCATAGACTGCAACAGCAGACTTAGTTTGATTGAGCTTGTTCATAAGAGGTAATGAAATGTTGAACACCCCTCACGTCCCTGGCATAAAAATAAGCTGATTTGTCCTCTAACGATAACTAAATAGACTCCATGATCATTAAGGAACGGCAAACATTACATCATAAAGACCAAATACAATCCAGAATGTACAAACGGTAATGTCACTTGTTTAAAACGGTGGGTCTCCAAGTAATGCATCTATTGAAGGAAATCCTAACAGAAAAGCAACGAAATATCCCTACATAAGAATATCCACACAGCATAAAGTAAGAGGATGTGTCTAGTGAACAAGTAACGAAATCATATAGCAGAGGTATCCCGTACAGGAAGGTACTAATAAAAACATACCAGCTTTTACAGACTTGAGTACAAAATCAGATTTCAATAACTGCGTTATCTAAGAACAAAGATTCAACATTTACACTGGCACAGATCGTTACTCTAACTGCGATTACAGCAAACATGAGAGAGCATGAAACTCTTTTAATACACAAAGTCCGAACACTTTTGATATTGTTTCAAAGACTAATTTGAGGGAGATTTAAAATGGCCAAAACCCTCTCTCCAAGTGCAAAGACACTAGACTAATTGTAATTGAAGAACCTCTCCTATTTTTTAAAGAAGACAGTTGTTCTGAAAATAAATCAAATAGTTATGTATAGTTACTACGTCATATAAAAACACTCCCAGAGGGAATAAGACATTTGTATGACGTTGAAAATATTTTACAGATGTACTGAAAATTGCGACCAGAAAAAGTTGTTTTTAACGTAGTTATTAGAATGTTCTCCTTGCAAGTGTTTAAATTATTTTAGTCAAACAAAACTTTAAAACGTAGTATTCTTGCAGAGAATCGTGTAAAAACAAAGCAAATCACGTGCTGTTAATGGATGTTTTTTTTTTTTTCTTGTTTTTTTTTTCAAATGCTTTCCTAAATGAACATGCGCTAACGCTATTCTAGCATAAAACGCGTAAAATCAAATAAATGAATATGTTGTCCCTCAACGTCATTGAATTTTCATGAATTGCGATGGAATGTCAACGTTATGTTTTCACGTTGACGTCATTTCCTTTTGAATTATCCGTTTTGGTGCCGTAATACATTTACGCTTAGCCACGGAACGCTCATATATTAAAAGGTGCTAAAATAACACGTGAGAGCGAGAATCTCTGTTTAAACATGTTTTCTCTCCTGTTAAAACATCCTCGAAAAGTGACAAAAACATCAGTTTATGCTAGAATGCTAGGAGCAAACTTTTACAAATCGGAGTATACCGATTTATAAAACGACATAATAAGATACAGAAAATACATTAAATGATAAATGCAAGTGCTACTCAGCCAATCTGCTTAAGTACAGGAAAAATGAACGGGTAAATATGTTATCACGTTGACGTCATTTCCTTTTGAATTATCCGTTTACGCTTAGCCATGGAACGCACATATTAAAAACACATGAGGGCGAGAATCTCTGTTTACACATGTTTTCTTTCCTGTTAAAACATACTCGAAAAGTGACAAAAACAGTTTATGCTAGAATGTCAAGGAGCAAACTTTTATAAATCTGAGTATACCGATTTATAAAACGACTTAATAAGATACAGAAAATGCATTAAATGATTAATGTAAGCTCTATTCAGCCAATCCGCTGAAGTACAGGAAAAATGAACGGGCAAATATGTTATATTTAAACGTTAACACAAATCAACCTCTTAATACATTAATATAATACCATTTGGTCAATTGCTAAACAATAAGTGAATGTTACAACATCGAGAAAAGGTAGCATTTAAATGAATGTGCACTGTGTAGTTTACTAGTGTACCAATATATGAACATTTTGCGTAATTATCAAAGAATATCAACATTATTAGTAAAATGAAATAAGTTTATGTTCAGTACACATTTTCTGGTGATAATAATGTACAAGTTTTTTTATAAATGGTTATGAATATGTGCGTGCAATCAAAAGGCATTATTACTTCGATGGCGTTTAAATTGTTTCCTTAAAATCTCTGAGTACGCTCAACAACAATCAAATGTTACCTTCACTACAGGAAGAACCTTGCCAGCCGGCTTCACAATATCCATTATGACAGGTTCCACTTATGGGGTTACATGCCGATTTGTCAAAACAATAACAAATATTAGAACAATTTCGGCCAAATGTCCTATCCGGACAGTCTGAAAAAAAATACATTTCATTAATTGCGACACTGCATAAAAATGCCAGTGGTAAATTAATAGTTTGGATATCATCAATAATATTAAAGGCAATTTGTTACGTAATAAACAGACATAATTTCATTATTTGCTGTTGCTTAATAACAGAAACTAGAAATTCAACCTTTTCCAAATGTAAAAATGGAGGAAACATCACAGAGATTTTGGTTAAGAACAAAATCTTTATACATACATAACTAATTATACAAATGTGATAGTACCGATTTATAAAAATGCTTAACAGAATGCAGAAAAGATATTGCATGATAGATAATTAGTAGAGGTGTTACAAATTACCAAGAAAAGTGCTCTATTTTTATTTCTTCTCCAACTTTTCTGACATTTGAACATATGATAGATAAAAACCTGTTAAATTCGAACACAAATTACAGATTTGTTTAACCTATTCACCGTTTCCAAGGCAACGTCATTAACTACAACTAAAACGGCAAAAAGTCATTATGACGCTGTCATATCACATAACATTAAAACGATAAAACTCATGATTTCCAAAGTTTCCCGCATTAGAGTGCATTTTTTACTTGCCAAAAACGTTCGTAAAATATTCTGACGAAGTAGGACACTGAAGTATGATGAACCGATCCGTATCAAAGAGCTCAGTAATTTTCAAAGACTAGTGTGTCTCAGCGTTACTGTCTTCTGACGTCCGTCAGCGGTACTCTCCTGAACTTTGATGACGCCCGTTCCACTGATAAAAAGTTTTTTATCCTAAATATTACGCAGCTCAGCATTTGTCTCTTTCCTTTATTTTTTTATTCCAAACGAAATGCTATCGTATATATGCCTGCCAAACATATTTATGATGGCCCATTTATAATTTGACGTCATTGGTGTAACCCTTAGATTTCATGTAAATATTCACGCAATTACACATTTTATCAAAAGAAAATATGATATTGACATTTCAACTCAAAGTGTATATACTGAACACTTAGATCATGTGTTACCAAGTGAATGAAAAATAATTATTGATGTCAATGAACGTTGTCATTCGAAATATTGAACTGTGCGGACACAAGACAAAAATGAAACAGGAAATAACCAACTATATTCAAAGTTTAAAAACAATCCCTTTTCAGATTCCGCTCCAGACATGCAAGCACTTTTTTTGACGGATTGTCGAAGACAATTCCGTCCAGTGAAACCACAATAATACTTATACGGTAATCGGCTTAATCGATTTTTGATAACTACCATAGATTTCACACTCCACCGAAAGAAAATAGTTATCAAATGGCAGCACATTGAACAACTGAAATTTCCACGCATCACTGCACTCTAATTAAAAGCAAACGAGTAGTGTACTTATAAACGCGAGTACTCCGCGAGTACCGTACTTACGAGATATGAAAACAATAGCTCCAGTTTGAAAAGTGAACAATTATACGTTATGGTGCAGTAATGAATAAATTATCACAAAGATGCTTCAAAACGTTATTTTGTTGATATGACGTCATACAGTTCTGATAACGTGCATAATTCAGAAGTTTCATATTCACAATACCTGAATTTTGACAATATGTTTCATTTAAACTGTTAACATCTCATATCCTAAAATGTGTTCATGAATCTCCTCTTATGAACAACGACCAGAACTTCATCTAGTTAAAGCGTTTGAAGACTTGTTTTATTGAAATGAATGGGTGGGTACAAAATTAACAACGGCCCTTTCAAGATAAAGTAGTCAACTTGGTGTTTTACTGATCAGTTTCAATTTTGGTCAGATATTCTTAAAATAGATTATACCTATGCATAAAAAACTGATTTCGTGACGTGAACAGGGAAACGAATAATTGTATTTAAATTTCAAAATCTTTGGCAACAGCTTAATTTAGGAATAATAATTGCAAACTGGCATGAGTTTCAGTGTACAGTTTAGATGACTAGTACTGCTGTAGGTATTTTAAGCTAAATGAGTGAAAATGAAAGAAATATTTCTCTGTTAAATTATGCTATGAACCTTAAAAAGCTAAGAAGATATGTCATTAATCTAAAGGCATCATGAAAACATTGCAAGGTATACGATAATATATACATCCCCGTTGTCATGGTAATTAAGAACCTTGAGATCGGTAGTGTACGGTATTAAATTATTTTTTATTCTGCTGATATTCCATTTGAGTCACAAAGAAAATGGCATTGCTTAAACATAATGAAAATACGTTACCAAGAGCTATTTGACATATATACTAGAAAACAATACACTTACTAATAAAATGGCAAATACTTTGACTTCTATGGACAAAACCGAGACAGAAATAGCCTCTAAACTAAAATATCCTAAAATATTATTCCTTAGAGAGAAATATCCTAAAATATTATTCCTTAGAGGCAAGCATATAGGAGTTCATACTAGTTTAACATTGAATTACAAGAACTACTCAAAAGCAAAACCAACTGTGTCTTGTAAACGTAACCTAATATTCTATGATAAGTTTGATATGTTAAGTTCGAATTTTTCTTAAGCGGGCTGGCCCATAAGGTGAACGTATATAATATCCATGTAAAAATGGTCAAATGTTGTTGATTGATTCGTTATTTGCTTTGGGACATTAGATAGCCATGTCAAGAAAATTATAACTCAAGTGTTATATGCTGACGACTACGTTGGTGTATTTACTAAGAGGGTCTTGATGTTGTTGTTTTATTCCCCTTCACCGTACGAGAACAGGGCATGAATATGCAGCAATTCACTACTACAAACACCTTTATCACTATATACAGTGCCAACCAATCAAAATATTTCCGATATCCATCGATTTCCAGTGGCTTAGAAAATACGTAAATATAGTACATAAAAATATCACATGAAAATAGTGTACATCTTGGAACTTTCACAAAATACAGGTTTACAAAACAATTAAAGTACATAACCCATTGTGTAACACAGCTTAAATAACTTTACCAATGGGTTATTCAATGAAATATTGCCAACGCCTAAAACAAAACCTCGTTCTACGCACCATAATTTTCCCTAAATTATTAGGGAATCGATCCTGTCGATTTCCGTCGCGAAGCGACGAAAATCGGGATCGAATCCCACTACGGTAACATACGAGGTAATCCAAACAACACATACTATCCAAATAAAAAAATATGGAGTTCCGGTTTAGACCATGGGCGTGCGACGACCCCGATGAAATTCGGGATATCACGGTCTTCGCTAATGTTAATAAGCGTCCGTCAGATCAGTAGGCCAAACGCAATATCCGCACAATAAGATGTCTGCGACACGAAAGAATATTCCCAGTAAGCTGTTAATTTTGTTGCGTCACAAGCTAATCAGCCGGTAACATGACTACACTGATATAATTTGGGATACAAACATGCTTTATTCATTACTGAGTAGCATTTTTAAACGGCGACATTTTGAACATTTTTATCTTTACATTGATTTATAGTGAGAGTAGATACAGTTACACTGTCACTGGCGCCGACATTTTGAAAATTTGAGAAAACAAAAACTTTCTTCAACGAGTTCTTCAGCTCGGGGAATGAGAGAATAGATTCACCTTTGTGTCGCTTTTCAGTTCGTATTTTAATCCCTTTCCGGTACTTTAATTTCTTGGAATTCTCTGTTACTCACTAAGCCTATAATTGATTTTTTAAAATTAAGAAATCCGTGATTTTACTTGCAGGCATGACTGATTAATGGAATTATTTTACTTTTATATAGAATATGGACGGCACTCCAGTACAGCATGTGCGTGGTTGGACCTGCTGACATTTTTAGAAACGTGAGTTACTAACTTTCCAATGTAAACAAACACCCCACCCATAAAAAGCATAGAAATTGTTTACATTTTTATTTATTCATAAATTTGAAATGGGCCTTTTAGATTACTATTTCTTAAGCCTCACTGCATACACAGTAATTAAGTTGAGCTAATGATTCTGCCCATAAGCTGTGCTCAGCCTAAATATAGGGAATTGGATTGGCTTATAGAAAAAAATATAGATTTTAAAAGGTTTTTCATGTTCTCAGAATTTTGCATGTACTGCATTATTTTTCATGACTGGACACAAATTTGACCTCGTTAATCAGCTTTTCTATAAGAAATCATTTAAACCAGTAATTTCGCACATCTGATTTAAAAATAGGTCAGTGAGTCCCAGGCATATACATGCTTTTACCCGTAACCGTGAATGCAGCAGTGTTCGAAATTAGGGGTAGTTCAATAGCCAATGACTACAGAATTTCAGCTCGTGCTACTGATTTGCTGCAGATACAACCTCAACCAGGCTATATATGTATACCATTTATTTCCTAATGTGATTGAAAAAGCATGCTAGTTAAATGCGTAAATCTTGTTTATTTAGTATGATTTCCATTTATAAAACTTATTTATTTTTTTTTCTAGAATGCATGGCACAATGTACAGATTGAGGAACACTTATTGATTTATTGAAACTATACGAGCATGCTCGATTAGTTGGTCAGAATTATGAAGGAATTGAATTCAAACTGTTCCATAAATGCAAGAGTTTAATAGTTAGCCGGAACCATAATCATGCAGAAGATGTAATTACTTTCACAAATCACAGTGCTCAAATTTTGCACTCGCTAAATGCAAGTCGGTTTCATGGAATACGAGTTAAGATAAAAATTTCACACAATTTATTTTGCAAATACAAATAATAGTCAAAATTGTTGCGGTTTTTATTAATGTTTGTAGATTCGCATTCATTTGAGGACAATTAAAGGCAGTGACAGTGTTTTCCCCACATGCAGATAACAGAAAACACAACATCTTTTGTTGGTTAGCCATTTTTTGTTGAATGGATTACTGATTATAAAGAGATGTAGAGGTCTATCGGATAATTAAATCTAGAATGCAGGCTACCTTACTACTTCGTACATACGGTTGAATCGGTACTTATAATATTAGGTACGAAAATTTGCCTTGCTGAAGTTAAGGAGGTAGGTTACCTTGGTACAAGGGTAAATTCAAATTAGTTGAACCGCAGCATTTTTTTGTATTTCGTGTAATATGAAGTTTTAACTGCTACAATCTCAATTTCGTTTTTCTCTGTCCCTTCAAGTTCAATTTTTATCCAGGTTTGAAGAACATGACCCTCCAAACGTATTTCATATTGAAAGAAGAAGGAAAATACGGAAATTTAACACTTTTCAGAGTATTTTAGTTTCACTGATATCCGTAGAAGTCTGCATAATTGATAATTTTACTAGTATGCACGTTAGCTTTCTAATATAAGCTTAAAATGTATATGTCGCGGGGCTCGTGTTTCCATGGTAACGCATTTTCTCTCATTTTTAAACAACTATGTATAAAAATAGGGGTTTTCGACGGCTTCAGTGCCATTCTGTTAATGACCATCATAGAATATTTGGGTAATGTTATTAGCAAAATACCATGCACTTTACATGGTGCCCTATTTTTCTTAAAGTTTAAAGTAACCATGGCAACAGAGATGTTTAAAATAGCTTTTATCATGCTTTTTGTCGTAATTTCTTATAAAAAATATTGAATAAGATTATCTTTTTAGCTAATGTGGCTTTAAAACATATTATTTCTAAAGTAAGTTACATTTTCGTGTTATTTGCATTTATTCAAACACATTTCACAGGTTAGAATACTTACAGCAGTACCCCTCGTATGGTATTTTTCATGGAAAAATCGTTAAACTTGCTGCTATTATTCTCATGGATATTGTTGAAATGAAAATAAAAAGCCGAAACTGTGTTTCTTAAATAGATCAGTGTCAACGCTTTTGAATTTTACATTTAGATACATAGGTCACGGGCTTCGTTTCCATGGTAACATCAATTCAGTTTAAGAAACCACTATTTTCTACTGAAATTTGAACAATTTTAGATCTTAGTTTTAGTATATAAGTAACAAATTATCAACGGACCCTGAAAAAAAGGTTTTACAAATCAAACTGCTAGATTTTTTATTTGAAAATGGCCGTAAAAAGTAACCTTTCACCCAACTATATTCCAAATAACATTGGTTACCATCATCCATTTTCTTACATTCCGCATAACATTTCAATATAACTACAAAAAAGAAGCAAAATATTGATTATTATTCTGAGCAAAAGACTCATAAAAAATATTTTAGCAAATAATGGTTATTTGAAAATAGTTAAAATAAAGGAAATGCACAGAATTAAGTACTTTCAAGATAAAAGCTATTAATTTTGCGCGGTAACTGACACGTAACGTCATGACGTCAATGACGTCATTTAAAGGCAACATTGTTTTGAAGCGTTTCTGCGGCAATTTATTCATTATTTCCATATTATTAAACCATAAAGCATCAGCTCGAAGACAGGTTCATGATTTGTTTTCAGAAAAATGAATATACAAACACATTTTGTTTGTCGTAAACGTCGTCGTAAATCGTCACGTTAGCTTCCGGTTGGACATGCGCACTTACAAATATGAAGGTAACCTACCTCCTTAAGTTACGCTATCAATGATGCGTTCCGAATTACTTTGAGGGTCATTTTGAGCTGTAATGCACAAAATTGTACGCCAATGAAAACCGTGCAAACAATATTGATGTTCTAGCATGATTTTTTAGGATATTCTAACATCTTTAATTGAAAGTCTAAATTTGCAAGTAGATTTTCAGATTTAGCAACAAGAAAAAAAAGCTACGTGCTAAAATTTGCAATTGGTCCAAAAAGTTAAATTTGAGCTCTGCAATGCAAACCGAAGCCGCTCACATTACTTGTTGGAAGACTGTTCCGATGCATTCAGTTCCTGTTCTCCTAGGAATCCCCAATTGAGCATGTCCTAAACAATATGATGAAGTATTTTGAGGGTATGAGACCAGTTGTTTTATGGTGCAAAATTAAGATAATTTATGGTGCTTTCAGTTCAGGCATGTGAAATTGGTGTCAGGCTTGGAAAATTTTCTATCTGGTTGCCAGAATGGGTTAGTTGAAATCTGAATTTTGTACACTGCACGCATACTCAAATACGTTTAAAGTTATACGTTTATGAATCATGGCCGTCAGATACCAATAAACAATTGTAGCATTTTGTCGGCTCCTATGTTCATACTAAACTGAGGAAGGCAGAACAAATTCTTCTAGCTGCTTTACCAGTCTGTTTTTGCCTTTCAATGATATCGAGCAAAGTGAAGGTCATAGACCACCAAGTCAAAAAGGTACATGGAATTCACTGGGTTAAAGTAATGTTCTCCCGTTCTGGCTGGTCAGTCCTGTAAACAAACCCACTCATACATGTACAGTGACTTTTTTTTTCAAAACTGAAATTTTTAACCGCATTTACTTTGTTTCATTATACATTTTGACAAAATTTGCTACTGTTTTATTTTCATTGAAAAACGTTTTATTTAACAAATTTCTCCCGCCATGCCAATGATATAATTGGGGTCATCTTATATTGGCATGAAAACTGAAAAAAAAGAACAGCTTTTGCGAAAAAGATGTTAGCCCTTAGACCTTAGAAATTTCAAAACAGCTGGTTGTCCATGTTTTCTTAATTTGCTCACTTTTCACTATTTTCAGGCATCTTGGTCTATTATACAGAGTATTGTTGTACTGCTCCAATGTGCTTCTTACAGACTGAAACCACTTGCTTGCAGCTCATAAGGTATTTATTTCTATCTTTCTATTTCTTTATAGTTGCAGCAGTGGGAAGCAGTTTCAATCATTCAAAAAGCATGGTATACTGTAAAATCATTAGTATTTGTGTAGATAGGATTTGTGGTTGAGTCAGTGCCCAGAATCAAATATCAAGGAACATTAGGCGAAAAAAAAATTGTTTGTTTCCGGTATCCCGACCTATCCTAAATTTTGGCCCGACCATAAATGATTTTATGGCCTTGGAGAACATTTTTTTCAAATTTTTTACAAAAAGTTGCAAAACTGCACTTTTTATGCTTTAAACATGGTCAGTGATGTTATAAATCAACTTAATGATGCTCTAGAGGCATAACCCCCCTATTTGTATTCATTTTTGACACAAAAATAATTTCCGAAAAGTCTCCCTAAAAATAATTTTAAAAAATCCAAAGAAAAAGTTTTTCCGACCTACGTATACCCTAATTTTTTTAGCATGTTACCGGAAACAAAGAACTTGTTTTTTTTAGGCCTTCGTAAAGACTCCATTTCATTTTCTTGATGTGAAAATCCATGATATGGTATCTGAATGAAAAAAAAACATTTCTGGACAAAACCATTAAATTTTATACATGTATGCAAATTTAAACAATTATTAGCACACCAGTCCTGTCACAGGGTGACAACATGAGTTGATGCCCGTCATGTGTCAACAATTTGTAAAAAATCTTCTTCTGCAGAACCACTGGGCAGATTTACACCAAACTTCACAAGAATGATCATTGGGTAGTCCTCTTTCAAAATTGCCCAAAGAATTTAATTCCATGTAGAAATCTGGTTCCATGGCAACCGAAAAGAAAAACTTTGAAAATGATTTCTTGTCAGAAATTGTTAGCCGGCAGGGCTTTTCATCCTTATATGACAGAGTCCTATATTCGGCCACTTCCCAGTCCAAAAATATTGCATTTTTTCTCAACTTGGGCAGAGAAACATCCCAAAATGCAAGGTAACATTTCCCAAGAATCACATCAACAAATGGTTTAATTTTGTTTACATTTTAGTATTACCGGAGGAAGCGGTTCTCGGGTATCGATTTTTATACGCCCAAAGGGACGTATTATGTTATGACGCTGGTGTCCGTCCGTCTGTCCGTTAGCAATTTCGTGTCCGCTCTGTAACTCTTGAACCCCTTGAAGGATTTCAAGGAAACTTGACACAAATGTTCACCTCACCAAGACGACGTGCAGAGCGCATGTTTTGGATATCTCACTTCAAGGTCAAGGTCACACTTAGGCGTCAAAGGTCATATCAGTTTGTTTCGTGTCCGCTCTGTAACTCTTGAACCCCTTGAAGGATTTCAAAGAAACCTGACACAAATGTTCACCACACCAAGACGACGTGCAGAGCGCATGTTCCGGACGACTCGCTTAAAGGTCAAGGTCACACTTAGGGGTCAAAAGTCATATCAGTTTGTTTCGTGTCCGCTCTGTAACTCGTGAACTGCTAGAAGGATTTCAAAGAAACTTGGCAGAAATGTTCACCACACTGAGGCAATGTGCAGAGCGCATGTTCCGGATGACTTGCTTCAAGGTCAAGGTCACACTTAAGGGTCAAAGGTCATATATGACTGCTTTGTGTATATTGCACTGCATTGCAGTGCTCTTGTTTTTATTTGGCAGATCTCTTTTTGTTCACTTACAGTAATTTTTTTTTTGAATTACTTCCCTTTTATATTACTATAAATAGCTTATATTGAAACGTTTTTATTATTGGCCGTAGGGAAAAACCGAGACCACTTTTCTGTGGTACAACATGGATGGTACCTCTGATTTTTATGTGTATTTCTGCATACCTGTACCTGATAAGGATTTTTTTTTTGTGGACTTTGAATATTTTTTTGTGGACTTAGATTTGTTTTTCGAGGTTTTCCTTTTGTTGTTCCACTCCTTTGGGCTACAACAGTCAAGTTCTTTAAATTTTGCTCCCATCTTATGGAGTAATCCTTCGGGCGTATATTGCCCCACTTGGCGGAGCTCTTGTTTGTCTTACTATAGTGCACAGTACTGCGTGTTATGCATTTAAATACCAGTCTAATCTGTTATGTTCCTTGTCCCGGAATTTATATTTTAGTCCGTGCTTCAGGGGAGATAAATTTAAATCGTCTTTTGATGTTTACTTGCGGTTGATTATTTTCCTGACAAAATGTCATATAACGGGAAATATTACTGCAAATCTATCAAAAGAAATTGGAGGTAATCTTTCGAATTTGGGGTAAAAAGGCGTAACTTTGAGGGTACGGATAATAATACCACCGAAGAAACGGCCTGTGATTAGATTTGTAAAACTTGAAGTCTGAAAAATGCTGTAGTCTAATCTATTACAGTAAAAAATAAATTTGAGTTGAAAATATTTATTACTGTTCAAATTTATACACTAACACCATCTTTCCTTGAATAGATAGCATTTCTTCCCAAACTGGACAGTTATCGCACATAAATTTCCAAATTTTAAAGGCCTTGGCCTCTATCCAATTTGCTGGTGAAAAACCCTGGCTGGATTTCAAAACTATTTTATGGAAATGATCTCTAGGTGACCCTCTACCAAAATTGACTTAGCCATTCCGTTTCGGTTAAAAGCAAGTTCCTCTACCAAATTAGTTCAGATTATCCCCCTTGGGTCAAATATGGCCCTGCCATTTGGTCATATGGTTTACATAGACTTGTTTAGGAAAAACTTTGGCCAACTTTGTATTGAAACAGCTGAAAATACTTCAAATTGTTCAGAATAATGTCCAATTTGTAATAGAAATTTTATATTTATTTGTTTTAGTTTGCCTGCTTTCTGAAAGCTTTGAGTATGAAAACATGTCTTTTTTGTTGGGGTCTCTTTTTATCAATTTACAATGTTTCATTTGTGTTTTACAGGTTCACTTCTTGAGAGCAGGCAGCTACAAAATGGAAGGTCAACAAAACCAGTATACTTGAAAAGCAAGAAAGAAACACCAGAAAATATGAAAAGACAGAAGAACAAGGGAACTTGAATAAAAAAAAAACTTTTAAAGATAGGAATTCAGGATTTACTTGGAAACTAAATTTATTTTGAGAACAGCAGTGATGGACTAAGCTCTGTTACTTTAAGAGATAAAGTACTATTATCACATTGGTTTTGTTATGCTCATAAAACATGCTAAAGTTTCATTAATCTTATTTTAGATAATTGTTTTCTGGTTTATTTTGTAAAGGTTGTCTACTAATTAACATAGTTATATTTAAGTAATATTTTGCATGAAATTTTAAAGAGAAAGTTTTGTTATACCCCCATGTAGTAAGCTTGTCTGTCTTTCAGTCAGTTGGTTTTCATGGCTTCCAGGTGATAACTCAGGAAAAGCTTGACCGATTTAAATATTTTTTGGTACACAAGTGTATCATCAGAAAATACAGGTCAAGTTTGACTTTAGGGTCTGTAGGTCAAAGGTCAAGGTCACAGTGATCCTGAACAGGTAAATGGTTTCTGGATGATAACTTGCGAACGCTTTGGCCTAGGATCATAGCTTTTGTAACACAGGTGTAACATGATAAAATACAGGTTGTTTGAATTTGAGGTCAGTAATTCAAAGGTCAAGGTCACAGTGACCCTGAACAGTTGAACCGTTTCCGAATGATAACTTGAGACCTTGAGCCTAGGATGATAAAGTTTGGTACATAGGTGTTACATCATGAAATTACAGGTCAAGTTTTACTTTGAGGTCAGTAGGTCAAGGTCACAATAAGGCAAAACAATGAAATGTTTTTCAGATTATAAAATTCTTGAGCCTAGGATCATGAAAATTGTTATGGATTATGAGCAGCAGGTGACCCCTAATGATGTTGAGGTCACAGGTCAAGGTCACACTGACCCGGTTCTTTAAAATAATGCACGGAGGGGCACCTGGGGTCTTCCTCCACCATTAAAGTTGGAAAGTCGCCATGTGACCTATCCTGTGTCGGGGTGACTTTAAATCCAACAAAATAAATAACGGTTCTTTAAAACGGTTTTTGGACAATAACTTCAGTATGCATGGGATGAGGATCACAAAATTTAGTAAAAGGTTGGTCTTGACCAGCTGATGACCCGTATTGATTTTGAGTTCTAAAGGTCAGGATGACCCGGAACATTTAAACCTTTTCTATACAACAACTTGAGAACACTTGGGCGGAGGATCATGAAACTTCATATGGAGATTGATCTGGACCAGCAGATGATCTGTATTGAATTTGAGGTCATTAGGTCAAAGCTCAAGATAGTGCTGCTTTGACATTGGCTTAGTTCTGTGATAAGGCCATATTGTGGGGGTATAATTCGTCACTCCTGTGACAACTCTAGTGTTTAGCTCACCTGAATACAAAGTGCTCAAGGTAAGCTTTTGCGATCGCCCTGTGTCCGTCGTCATCCGTTCGTCCGTCCGTTGTCAACAATTTGACTGTTAACACTCTAGAGGTCACAGTTTTGACCTAATCTTAATGAAACTTGGTCAGAATGTTACACTTAATAAAATCTTGGACGAGTTTGATATTGGGTCATCTGAGTTCAAAAACTAGGTCACCAGGTCAAATCAAAGGAAAAGCTTGTTAACGCTCTAGACGTCACAATTTTGGCCCAATCTTAATGAAACTTGGTCAAAATGTTACCCTCAATAAAATCTTGGAAGAGTTTGATATCGGATCATCTGGGATCAAAAACTAGGTCACAAGGTCAGGACAAAGGAAAAGCTTGTTAACACTCTGGAGGTCACAATTTTGGCCCAATCTTAATGAAACTGGGTCAGAATGTTACCCTTAATAAAATCTTGAACGATTTTAATATTGGGTTATCTGGGTTCAAAAACTAGGTCACCATGTCAAATCAAAGAAGAAGCTTGTTAACACGGTATAGGTCACATTTAAGACTATATCTTCATGAAATTTGGTCAGAATGTTAATCTCGATGATTTCAGGGTCCGGCTTGAATCTGGGTTATGTAGGGTCAAAAACTAGGTCACTAGGTCAAATCAAAGGAAAAGCTAGTTAACACTCTAGAATAGAGAAAAGTGGAAACTTCAGAAGCCACATTTATGACCGTATCTTAATGAAACTTGGTCAAAATGTTAATCTTGATGATCTATAGGTCAAGTTTAAATCTGGGTTAGGTGGGATCAAAAACTAGGTCACCAGGTTAAATCAAGGGAAAAGCTTGTTAACACTCTAGAGGTCACAATTTTGGCCCAATCTTAATGAAACTTGGTCAGAATGTTACCCTTAATAAAATCTTAGATGAGTTTGATATTGGGCCATCTAGGGTCAAAAACTAGGTCACCAGGTCAAATCAAAGGAAAAGCTTGTTAACACTGTAGTGTCCACATTTATGACCATATCTTAATGAAACTTGGTCAGAATGTTAATCTTGATGATCTTTAAGTCAAGTTTGAATCTGGGTCAGGCGGGATCAAAAATAGGTCACTAGGTCAAATCAAAGGAAAAGCTTGTTAACACTCTAGAGGCCACATTTATGACTGTATCTTCTTGAAACTTAATCAGAATGTTAATCTTGATGATCTTTAAGTCAAGTTTGAATCTGGGTCATGTGGGGTCAAAAACTAGGTCACCGGGTCAAATCAAAGGAAAAGCTATTTAACACTTCAGAGGCTACATTTATGATCATGTCTTAATGAAACTTGGTCAGAATGTTGATCTTGATGATCGTTAGGTCAATAGGTCAGGTGAGCGATACAGGGCCTTCATGGCCCTCTTGTTTATTTGTTTTTGTTGCAAGAGAAATGGTGCATTTTGGAATACAGATTACAGCAAGTCACATTTTCTTTATTTTGACAATACTTATTTCAAAGCCTGACAAAAGCATCCGGTACTGTTATTAAAAGTTGTTATTCACAGTTCAGCTTTATTTCATGTATGGATAAAACGAATTATGTGATCTGTGATCATTATAAATGTGTATATAGATAAAACATAAACATGTGGACAGTTTATTCAATAAATAAAGTGTGATGCAAGTCTTTGTAATGTGTATATAAAAGTGAAATTAGGATTTGTTTTACCAAGCATGGTACTAAGAGCGAGTAATTTCAATTACAATTAACACAAATACAAAAAATCATGCCTGCACAAGAAGGCTAATATGTCTCCCTAGTCTGAGCTCTTAACCTGCCGTGGTGCAAATAGATTGTTACATGTGTGTCTGTCTGTTACAGTCTTGTTAACAGTGAGTTGCAATCTAGTAACTTTTCAGTTTGTATGATTTTTAGCTCACCTGAGCACAGTGTGAGCTGATGTGATCACCCTAAGTCTGTCATTGTGCTTCTCAACAATTTGCCTGTTAACACCCTAGTAGACAGTCTTTTTTAAATGTTAAAGGGATGAGTTGAAGTCTGATCGATTCCCGATTGAGGCAGTGCCTTATTTCATATTAGCACATATATAGGATTATAACACTTGCAAAGTTCCGTACTCGAAACAATACAGTAAAAGCAGCTGAAAACAATGATAATCATCATCATCATTTAATGAATTCACTTTGACGTCATCAGCGATTCCCTCCAAAAATCACCTCTGATATATTAACTATGTAGTATTTCAGTTATCATCTTTGCTGAACTTCCATGACAATCTTTTCAGCCCTAAAAATCTACGTCACAGGATCAGAGACAAAATAATATGAAAAAAAGAGAAATACCCATGTGTAAATACCCTTTAATAACTTTCGTCAAGAAAACTCCGTAGCTTTAAATTTATACCAGTCCCTGAAATTCGACCCCATGGCTTTTAGTAAGATTAGAAGTTCTTCATACAAATTTGTAACAGTGAAATTTTATGCACGCTATTTACAAAATGTTAACAGAAACATGTTAGAACGGCGGTACGTTTAGTACATGCAATTATTGTTTTTAAGGTTAAACATATTGTACATACTACATCTTACCTCGAGCGCACAGCATCTTCTCTTGAGCGATCGATATCTTATCTCGAACAATCAACATCTTATCTCGTGCGAACGACATCTTATCTTGAGCGATCAACAACTTATCTCGTGCGATCGACATCTTATCTCGAGCAATCAACATCTTACCTCGACTGCACGTAATCTTATCTTGAGCGATCAACATCTTATCTCGTGCACACCACATCTTATCTCGAGCGATCAACATCGTGTCTCGTGCGCATGACATCCTATCTCAAGCGATCAACATCTTATCTCGAGCGATCAACATCTTATCTCCAGCGCACCACATCTTATCTCAAGCAATCAACATCTTATCTCCTGAGCACCACATATTATCCCGAGGGATCAACATCTTATCTCGAGCGAACAATATTTTATCTCTTGCGCACGACATTTTGTCTTGAGCGATCAACATCTTATCTCAGGCGATCAACATCTTATCTCGTGCGAACGACATCTTATCTTGAGTGATCAACATCTGATATCGTGCGCACGACATCTTATCTCGAGCGATCAACATCTTATCTCGAGTGATAAACATTTTATCTCATGCGCACGACATCTTATCTCGAGCGATCAACATCTTATTTCGCTTGTTTTTCAAGGTTTCTCATATTTACTAAACTTAAAATAACATTTCTGTAAAAGGGAACTGACATTATACCTGTAATTAAAACAGGATTTCTATGAATGGGATCTTACTCTATTTCCTTAATACCACAGTCACACATACGGCGCGGTTGGCTACGTCTAGCTACGGATATAAACGTAGTAACCCGTATCGATCCGTACCTGAGCCGTACGAATTGGTACGGATTGATACGGATTACTACGTTAAGGTACGGCTCAGGTACGGATCGATACGGATTACTACGTTTCTATCCGTGGCTAGACGTAGCTATCCGCGCCGTATGTGTGACTGGGGTATAATGAACAAGCTACGAAGTGACGTTTGCGGTTTTTACTGTCTATCAAGTTTTCAGCTTCCATTTAATATATACTCAAATAGTTGTATCGCTGCGAAAACAGAACACCTTTATCAAAATTAAACTAACAGATAATTATGACTATAAATATCCTACAAGAGTCAGAAGTGTCATCATATAAAGTGTTCCTAAGACGACCAAATGAGTTAATACAGGAACTGAAGTGTCTTTGTACGGTACCTTGACTACAACTTACACCTCGCCATCCTGCTTCACAAAACCCTATTTCACAGATTCCATCAGTATTTCTGCATGTTGTGTTGTTAAAACAGTGACATTCGGCAGTACAGTTTTGACCATATCTTCTAAATGGGCACACTGGAAAAAAGGATCACACTCAAAATTTGGACTTTCAGGTCTGCTGTCAACATTAATTAGAATTCTGTAATATAAAAAAAATGTCATTATCATTGTTCTTGTTGACTTTACTACTATAAATATATTATCATACCAAATTAAGAACTCTTTCCTTGTATATAATTATGTACACCTCCAGACGTTACATGCTTTAAAAGTACATATGTACTTACTGGAAAAATTGCATCAAACTTTTTTCCGTTTATGTCGGAAAACAAATACTAGCTACGGAGCTTACTCTCAAGATGCCTTGCCAATTTACTAGAGAGAGCACTGTTTATTAATCTAGCGAGATAATTATGCGGGTATGTTTTATATGGACATTCTGATGGCATACAGTTAGTTCAGCAGGCAAAGGTTTTAACTGAAACTCAAAGTCAGTTTAATCTACATTACGTTCTGAAAAGCTAGCGAATGTATTTATCTACTGGAAATAAAATTGATGGAAAATCGTTTTTATTCTGTACAGTTTGAGGAAACAGTTTACTTGTTGGAAAAAGGTCTAATTGAAAGACGTTTTTGGTTGTATTTACCCTGACTGCATGATTGACTTTGCCAACCTGCTTCACAATATCCTTTTTTACAGATTCCATCAGTTTTTGTACATGATGTATTGCTATAACAGTGACAATTTGAAAAACAATTCTGATCATATGTCCTAAATGGACATTCTGAAATGATATAAAATGTAAAGTGTAAGGATCATAACGCCGGCATGCCTCTTGAATATGTTTAAGGTTTCAGGGTATTATTTTTATAGGTGAGCCTAAATGAAGCATGTAATTTTAAAACCACTTGATATGCAATATAAACCGGACGCTTGTTAATTTTACATGGCTTCATTCAGTCGAAAATTCTAAACTGTCGAAAAGTTTCACAAGGGATCTGGTGTATTTCGTTGGGAAGCATTGACTGCATTTTGTTTTGTTACTCTGCCTCAAAACCCTAGATCACAGATACCATTAGTTGTCGTGCAAGGTAAATAGTTTTACATTAAATATTGACGCTCTCATAAACTACATCTAGAATCATTGCATTTTTGTACTGATGGAGAAGTTCTGTTTTCATTAAATTCAGATTTAATAAGAAGACCAAGTATTTTTAAATTAGGAAGTTGTCTTTTTCATTTTATAATTTTTGTGTCGTTTATTATTCTTTTCATAGTGTCATCATTATTTAGAATATCCATGTTGCCATTAAATTTTAGTGTTTTTAGGATTATATGTTTAAACATAATGTGTGATGTTCTCATTTTTGTTATTTTGTACGCAAAATAAAGTACTTCTAGGAATTTGCATTGCTTTGATAATTCCTGTTTTAATAACTTGTAATGGATATTTTCTTTCAATGACAACGGCGGCCAATTCTTTCAAACGTGTTTTAAGTATCTTTTTGTCTGAAACAATTGTACATATTCTCCGTTCTAAGTAAATTGGAATGATTGGTTTTGTGTGTTTAGGATGGCATGATTTGAAATTTAGATACTGTTTGGAATCAGTTCTTTTGAACTATATATATATGTGGTAACTGAAGTTCCATTCTTAATAATCATTATATCCTGAAATGGTAATTTAACTGTGCTCTGTTGCATTACGAATTTTATATCTTTATGTAATGAATTTAAAATCTTTTCAAAATGAATTAAATCTCTGAGTTTTTCCAAAATATAAAACAGTCAGCTAATAATCTTTTCCATTAATCTTGAACATTTTAGCAAAATTTTCAATATATACATATTGGGAAAAAACACACCCTCAAGTGGCCATTTATATTTTAGGAATCTGAATAATTTGAACATCATGGTAGATGATCACACAAGGACCATTTATGTGAATTTATTTTAAAATCGGACAAGCAGTTCCATGCAAGAAGACTTTAAAAGTGTCCACTATATGCATATAGGAAAAAGAGACCACGCTCCCTGGCGGCCATGTTCTGACGAATCGGGGCCAGGTCATTTTAACCCCAAAGGGATAATTTGAACAATCTTGGTAAAAGACTACAATATGGTGCTACATACCAAATATCAAAGCCCTAGGCCATGTTATTTTATATAAGAATATTTTCAAAGTTTTCTCTATATAAGTCTTTCTCTAAAACATGTGACCGGCAGGGCGGGGCAATACTTGACCCTTGGGGGATATTTGAACAATCTTAGTAGATGACCACTAGATGATGCTACATTCCATATATCAAAGCTCTAGGCCATGTGGTTTTGTACAAGACTATTTTCAAAGTTTTCCCTATATAAGTCTATAAACCATGTGACCGCCTCGACGCGGCCATATTTGACCCCAGACAATCTTGGTAGAGGACTACTAGATGATGCTACATACCAGATATAAAAGCTCCTGGAGCTGTGGTTTTGGACAAGAATATTCTTAAAGGTTTTTTTTTTCCTTAAGGCTGCACGGACACCAGAGTTCTGAACAGAATTCAATTTTCTAGCATGTGTTCTAAAACAGTCCATCAAAGAAACATTCCTGTGGAGTTTCATCAAAATTTACTTAGTGGTTTAGGACGAGATGTTGTGTAAAGAAAAATGTGACGGACGATGACAGACGCCAGGCAATCATTGACCACAATAGCTCATCATTGAGCACTTAGTGCTCAGGTAAGCTCACAAAACCCACATTATGATCGTCATCAATGCTGATAAACCTGTTACAATGTTACAAACGTATTTGGCTAACATTTGGCAGGGGCTGAGGAGGGTATGGGTGGGTCCTGAGCCTAAGGTTATTCAATTGCATCGGGAAATACGACAAAATCATCAGTAACTTCTAAATTAATGAAAGTTGACTGGTTTTCATTTTTACGAAACCGTTAGCTTATTTATTCCAAGAGCCATATCTTCACTTAATTACTGCTATCAATATTCAACACTAATCCATTTATCTGCTTTGAATGCCTGTGGGTTTTCGGTGATAATCGATAAGATCTCTGGATACTTTACATACATATGTTTACTGTAACTTAATGACACAACCTTATGATCATTAAGACTGAAATTTTCAAAACTGATAGGGAAATTGATGATCTATTCAATGATGTAAAATTTACTATTATTTTAATTTGTAAAATAATTTAACAGGCAAATTAATATGGTGCATTTCTAGAGTGATCACTCAGAATCGGTATCATTTGTACTAAATAAATAAAACTTCGAAGTGAGTTAAGCCGAGATAAAAAGTGAATGTGACGAAGTATTCAGTAATTTGTTTTGTCTGCGCATTAAACACTCCTTTCACTTAACTGTAAACGTAATACCAGCTCATGTGTGATATCTGTGGCTAGAACAGTCCAATTACTTGTTAAACATACATATCTAACAAAATGAAGTATGTTAAAATGTACATGATAATAATGTCCGTCACAAATAACTTGCCTTGATCACAAGCATCCCCTTGCCATCCAGGCTTACATGCACCAATTAAACAGTGACCAGTTACTGCATTACACCCCGTGTTATTCATACAGTTACATCGTCGTGCACAGCCATTACCATAGTAGCCAACATGACATTCTGAAATCAAAATCCATTGGTACACAGAAAATAAAACTTCAACGAATGGTTTTCGTTTATACAATGATAATCAAATATAATAGAAAGTAATAAGCTGGTGTGTACGAGGGCTGTTCAAAAAGAATAGACTTTTGCTGTCAAATGTTGCATATTGTGTAAATAATAATGTTAAATATATCGTTGTAATTCGGAATCTTTCTGTAATTTGGTCATACATTTTTTGTAACATTAATGTTGATAGGCGAAGCTCGTCGAACGTCTTTATTACCATAGCTACGCATAACCGGCGCAGCCGCTTTTTGATCTGTCGTGATTTGAATTCGATCGCTTATGTTTTCAATAATAGTATACTTGTTTACCCCAAAATATGACAAAGTGCAGCAACACGTCAGGGTGACATGCATCTAGAGTATGGCGTCACTCCGACATGGACGGAGGAAGAAAAATACGTTTAAACTTAAGTGTGTATTACTGTTTATAATGCATGTAATGTCGTCTTCGTCTCGCATAGATAATCAGACAGTTGCTTATTTATGGAGAAATGTTGGCGAACAACAACTGAAATTCATAAACTAATGAAGCAGACGCCACATAAATGTTCAGTCAGTTGTGTCTTTATCTTCAAGTGGTACAAACGATTCTCAAGTGGTTCAGGATTGCTTAAAGACAGCGAAAATTAAAGGAGAACAAGAGTGCCAGAATGTCACAATATATGCCCGTCACAGCAAATTTCTTTACACTAGCACCTGTATTTGCAAATGGAATTTTAATTTTCCAGTTGTTTACAATGTTTGTTTTTTTTAGAAATTATTGTAATTCTTTTATTTTTTTAAGTCCACAAAAAATCCTTACCAGGTAGAGATACCTTAAAATACACCCAAAATTTGAAAGTAACATCAATGTTGTACCACAGAAAAGTGGTCTTGGTTTTTCCCTACGGTCAGTTATAAAAAAGTTACAATGTAAGTTATTTATAGTAACAACAAAGGGAAGTTAATCTTTAAAGAGAAAAAAAAATCAAAAAAAAAAGAATTACAAGTCCATACAAAAATCCTTACCAGGTAGAGATAGCTCAAAATACACCTCAGAATTGGATGTAACATGCATGTTGTACTACAGAAAAGTGGTCTCGATTTTTCCCTACGACTTGTAATGAAAAAGTTACAATATAAGCTATTTATAGTAACAGCAAAGGGAAGTAATCCAAAAGAAGGGACCAGTGCATGACACTCCGTCTCATGATGGTGTACAATTGTGCCAAGTTACATCAAAATCCCTCCATGCATGAAGAAGAAATGCTCCGGACAAAGTCATTCTTGTATCTGACATTTGGCCTCTAAGTGTGACCTTGACCTTAGACCTAGGAACCTGGTTCTTGCGCATGACACTCCGTCTCATGCTTGTGAACATTTGTGCCAAGTTGTATCAAAATCCCTCAATGCATGAAGAAGAAATGCTCCAGACAACGTTTTCATTCTTGTATCCTTGACCTCTAAGTGTGACCTTGACCTTACCCCTAGGGACCTGGTTCTTGCGCATGACACTCCGTCTCATGATGGTGAACTATAGTGCCAAGCTACATCAAAGTCCTTTCATGCATGAAGAAGATATGCTCCGGACAAAGTTTTCATTCTTGTATCTTTTGACCTCTAAGTGTGACCTTGATCTTAGACCTAGGGACCTGGTTCTTGCGCATGACACTCCGTCTCATTATGGTGAACAACTGTGCCAAGCTACATCAAAATCCGTCCATGCATGAAGAAGATATGCTCCGGACAAAGTCATTCTTGAATTTTTCATTCTTGTATCATTTGGCCTCTAAGTGTAACCTTGACCTTAGACCTAGGGACCTAATTTTTGCGCTTGACACTCCGTCTGATGATGATGAACAATTGTACCAACTTTCATCAAAATCCCTCCATGCATGAAGAAGATATGCTCCGGACAAAGTCATTCTTGAATTTGACCTTTGACCTCTAAGTGTGACCTTGACCTTAGACCTAGGGACCTTGTTCTTGCGCAGGACACTCCGTCTCATGATGGTGAACAACTGTGCCAAGTTTCATCAAAATCCCTCCATGCATGTAGAAGATATGCTCCGGACAAGGTCTGTGGGCGCCGCCCGCCCATCCGCCCGCCAGGGGCGTTCCCATAATACGTCCCGTTTTTCAAACGGGCGTATAAAAAGGAAAAACTGCGAATGAACGTTAACGCCAATGTATGACGCCGTAGATTGAGACCAAGTACTCACGTTGAGTACCCTGTCCGAGATGCGTGTCATAAGTGTTCATACATTTTAACAACTTGTTATGACTTAAGTATTGTTCACGAAAATTTTAAAATAAATTTACAAATATGAATTAATGCAAACTTAATGAAAGCATCACACTAAAGGCACGACGTCGTTAACGTCGTTGAAATTATCGCCGTTCGCCGGGTCCGTGTAAGTGACTGTTTCGAGGAGGCGTAACTTCTGAATGAATGGTCATAATCACATCAAATTTGCAGTGCAGTTAGTAGAAAGATAGCAAATCAATATGGTATATTTCTTGTTTTGCTTCATTAAAGTACATAAAAGCTAAAGAAAAAGTCTACGTTATTTTTGAAGAGTCCTCGTAACTTGCCTGAATTTATGTTCAGAGAAAAACTTTCTATATATTTTACCAAAACAACAAATTTATCTGTCTCACGATCAGTTTTACTTTAAATATCCTGTATTCAAAACCGCATTAGGTTATTCCTTGATTTGAAAATATTTACCCTGATCCTTTTGTAATAAATGCTTTATTTATGATGTTGTTTAACCTATGCCTATTTTAATAATTGCTATACTTACGCTGTTCTTTACCCTGTTCCTATTTTAATAAGTGCATTACTTATGGTGTTCTTGTGTTACATATACATAATGCTGATGAATTCGCATGTACTTTGAACCGATTAACATTTATAACTGAACTTTAACCCTTCGTTTTACTTATTAATGACTATATATTACGATACACAACTATCCATTGGTTTTAAACCTGACAATCCAATTTATTTGAAATGGTGCGCTTTAATTTTGTACATGTTTTCACAAAAATCTTTGCAAGCCTTTAGACCTACTTCAACCTTAAACCTTGTGAGACTATTTCTTTATGTGAATAATACATCATAAGTGTAAGTTTTGCGTAAAAGCCTATTGTGAAAACTGTCCGGAGAACAAACATTTTCAAAAACAAACAACGGTCTGAATTTCCTTCGGATACAAAGATGCTGTAAAAATTGGGATTTAAAGGCACTGACCTCCAGATGTTGGCTAAAATGATCTTTCTTTCAAATTGAATTTTAGTCATATTATGAACATAAGAATATAAGAATTTTTTTTGTTTCCAAACTTTTATTTTAAAATGCCAAATCAAGAAAAAAAGTGATCGCGTCGGGAATCGAACCCGGGCCGACGCGTCAATGAAAAGGTTTTCCGCTGTCGTCAACAAAACGCTATAGAGGATTTAGTGTTCAATGCTCGTTAAATATAGATATTTGTAGTCGAGGCAATGCGCTACAAACGCTTTTCAATTTTCATCGTAAAAAGTAAGAACAACTATTTCTCATGTGTTTCCGTAACATATAGTCTTTCAAAACATTTTTAAGAAATTTAGCATTAATTTCCTGATATCTTAAAATTCTCCTTTTGTTTTGTTTTCGAACGATCTGGAGGCCAGTGCCTTTAATAGAGTTTATACATTATACATTTTTTTTTCAAACCTGCAGAAAAAAACTTAATGAATTGCATGCTATGATTGTTCTAGGTGGGAATTCATGAATCTGGGGATACTTCGTTTGTCGTTATGATAAGTTCTATACCTATTCTATTTTTAAAGCTGCAAAACAGCAAAAACCGATAGTGCTTTTAATATTATAATAGGACATACTTCTGCTGAATGATATATAATAAAAACAAAACATACTTTTTTCAGTATATCTGGCAAAAGTGACTCTGCCAGGTTGAGAGATTCAGTATTTTACCTTATTAAACCTATGCCCAGTTATCGTAAGGTTATGTTAGATATATCAAGATATACCATTCTTAAATCAAAATGTAGAGACTAAGGGTAAGATAAAACAATACTTTTGTGAAAAACATTATGTTCGTTCATGCTAACGGTCCTGCCACTGCTATTTATAGAAATGTCACGTATCATTTAAGTTCCTTCCATAATTTAAACTACTGTCCGTATTGCTTCTCTGTAATTTTCTCAGTTTCAAGTGATTCTAATATTACCTATATATTTTATTTCGCCAAACTATAGGCCGTGTGTTCATTTACAACTGTGAGAAGCTTCATCAAAATCTACATTGTAGAAAAAATTCTATTGGCGAAAAATGTTATGAAAGTTCTGATTTTCCCATAGACTCCCATTATGAAATATTGCGTGAGGTCCAAATTTTTCAAACCAGCCTAGCAAAAAATCAAGCACACGACCCTACCTTTTTTATTTGCTGAATTTTCTAGGTATACTCTGAAGTTTTGAAAAATTGGAGTTTAATCAAATCCTACGTTGTAGAATGAATTTCGATCCAAACGTGCAGAATTACCGTAAATGAAGCGTGTAATCGGTTCGGCGTGTAGGCCTACCGGTTCTAGGCGTGCGGATTTAATGGACCAATTTAGCATAACAGGATGCCATGTGCAAGTATTTATGGAATAATTAGTGAATTGATATTTTTTGCTGAGATTGTGATAAGGAAATATGAAAAATGTCATACCTCACACGAGACTTTAATGACATGTTTTCTGGTTTGTTGCTAATCTGTGAATAGTGCGAGCGATTCTTTGGTGGTTTGAAGAAGTCGTAATGTGATTTCGTACTCGTTTAAACGCACAAAAATAGCAATAGCATTCATTTCTATATCTAATTTTTTACTGGAGCTTGTTCCAGAAATGAATGCTTTGCTTTACAGGAGTATCAGAAAAGAATGTTGTTCTGTTCAACATCTAAAAACAATAGTCGAAAAAAACGCTGTGAAATTAAGTAAAAATATATAGCCGTGTCGATTCAATTTTGACTATTAACGTCGCAAAAACAACTAGTTTTAGCTATAATTTTTGTCCCTTTTGAAATTTTGCATCCATTGTTCAATTAATTTTTCAAACGATGCATTTCCTTAATGTTTTTGTGAATGACGTCATATTAAAGGTGCAATCTAGCTGAATGGAAAATCATTTAAAGTATTATACCAGTGTTGTTTATACGACAATAAACACATTTGTCCATACAAAATATAAAATGAATCCATTTTATCTCGTATTTATCCGAACTTCTGATTATTTAACATTTGAATTTTATCACAGTTGTAACGACGGTCATCAATTTTACTTATTTATCAATTTTTACTCAATATTGTTTTAAAAATCTATTATTTCTGATAGTTTTAATGATTCGTTACCATTTAAAGAAAAAGGGTACCCGAATGATGTTGTTGGTAATGTAATTGAGAAGAATTACTTGTAATGATAATATTATCCCTTTTGTTGCCGAAACCTTCATTTAGCTGATATTGGTGAACTCATAAAAAGTTTATTTCTTTTAACATTTAATTAATCTTTCTTTGAATTTTTCAGTCGATACGCTTCACCAAAGTCAACCTTTGATTGCGTGCAAAAGACCCAAAATCGTAGAGATTGTCCATCTAGACACAATGTTGTTCATATACATAAAGGTGTAGGTACACACTGTATGTATCTTATTGATAAAGATATTTTGTTTATCATGTTAACTTCGACACTGACTGTTCCGCTCACGTGTATCATATATCCTATTAAATAATCTCAATAGTTAAATGAATGACAGTTATCAAGACATTAGCTTGAAGTAATGTTGGTTCTTAATTATTTTTATTGCTATATTATGTTAATTTTACACACACTCTTGAACTGTTTTTAACATCATAATTTTGATTTCAAGAGAGTCGCATAGGATTTACAAATTAAACACTATCTCCAGATATTATGAATAAAATAGTCATGCACAACATGTAATTTTCACGTCTCTTGTACAAGCCGTTGTATTGATATTCCAACATCCTCATACTTTCCTCATCTTTATAATAGTTATTGCTAAAGCTAGAATCACACTGCCCCGGATGGGCTTGCGGATGAGTTCTGGATAGAATCCGTAACGCATCCGTAGAACTCATTCGTAAGTCATCCGGTGTATCCGTTCAGATATCGGGGGCATCCGGGGGCAAGGGTCCTTTGTTTTGAATATGCTCAAACTTTTGCCACGGATAATATATTCGTAGGGATCCGTAATAAATTTGTAACAGGCCTGAAAAGATCGTACAAATCTTAAAAGATCGTAACAGTCCGGAAGACAATCACTGTGTTCAGAACATACGAGCTATTACGATTACGGTTCTTACAAGGTTAACTGAGGTTCTGTTACGATTGCATTAGAGATTTATAACGTAACAAATTCGCAAAATCATTTTTATTCTTACACATCCGGAGCAGTCCGGGGATTGGAATTTGGAACTCATCACCAAGCCTATCCGGGGCAGTGTGATTCTAGCTTAAGAAAATGTACATACCTTACAGTAATGTATGTGGTTCACTTCAAATATATTGAATGTGGTATAGTTTCTTTTCCACATTCCCGTTGCATCCAGTTTCACACCACTGTTAAACAGACGTCACGTTATTTTTTTACTATTTTTAGATGTTACGTCATTTGTTACTATTTTTAGATGTTACTTGTTTTACTGTAAACTTTCGTCAAAAGCTAAGTTTAGTTTCTTTTTATCGTAGGCCTAAGACAATGGAAATGAAATAAAGCTATGACATAATTTTGGTATTACACTAGAGTAATAACACTTTGACATTGGCGTCGTTTTAAGCATGTGAGATGTTGGTCGAATTGAATTGATCTATAATAATGACGAAGAAGTTTTGATGTGTCAGCTGGAAAAGCTAAGCCTGCATTTGTGTCTTTCTACATTGAATGTATTAAACGCAACTAAAAAATGATAAAATGCTCGAAAGAGCCTCGTATCTTATTATTGTACACAACTCATTTGATACATTCGATACGGAAAGGCACTCTACTTATCTAATAATCCCGTTTTAAATCGTCTGATATGTCGCGATTTTGAATTCAGATGCGAAGGAATTAACTCACAAGAACGTTTGATATCTAAGCCAACATTATTGCATTTGAATCGATGAAAGGTATCTTTTCTGACAAAACATTTATTAGAAACTTTATTCATATTATTCTTATATTATACAATTATCAAATCATAAGTGTAAAATAGTAGGGACAAGTGAATGAAGTCTCCTACTGGAAGACAACTACAATTCTCTACTGCAGTATAACATACTACTCTGTTATTGATGCATAAAAACTATTGTACTGTATATACATGGAGGATATTACATGAGTGTCTTTTCATATTGAATTTTTTAAACGAGTTGAATAAAATGATAAAATGCAAGGCTATGCCAAGCATTTTATCAATTTTATTCAACGAGTTTAATAAATTCAATATGGAAAGTCACAAATGTAATATTCTTTTCATTACATGTTAGTCTTTCCTGTCGAAACATCAAAAATTCTACTTTCTTTTAATATATAAATAAGTCAATTTGACCAACGTTTCCAACTACTATAAACGACGTCGACGTCAAAGCTTTATAACACTAGTGTATTATCGTTTTTATTTAATGGCTTTATTACACTCCCGCGACGTCAAACATGTGATAAAATATTTTATAACACAACACATGGAGTAAAATTTGCATACAATGTATACAAACATCTACAGTTGTTGATTTCTTATAACATCTATAAATAAAAAAGGATTTAATTTCAAGGAAAAAGTCAAGACAGGAAAAGATCAATATTGACCTTTGACCTTCAGGTGTGACCTTGACCTTTAAGCTAGTCTGTGTATTGCACATGATAGATTGTCTCATTATGGGAAACATTTGTGTCAATTACTTTTAAAATCCCTTAATTGATAACAGAGTTATAGACCAGAAGGGGAAAGCATATAGACATTTGACCTCCAACTGTGACCTTACCCTTGAGCTAGGCATAAAAAGGTTATGTCGATGCCTTGTCTCATAATGGAAAACATTTGTGCCAAATAATATTAAAATCCTTTCTCGGATGACAGAGTTACTGACCATACAGGAATAAACCTATAGAAATTTGACCTCCAAGTTTGACCTTGACATTTAAGCTAGGGGTCTGGGTGTTGCACAAGACATTATTATGGGGTACATTGGTGCCAGGTAATATAAAAATCCCTGTTAGGATTGTTGAGTTACAGACCGGACAGGAAAAAGGCCTTGTTGGTCTTTGACCTCCAAGTGTGGCCTTGACCTCTCAGCTAAATGTCCGTGTTTCGCGCATAACATGTCGTCTTATCCAGGGAAATACTTGTGTCAACTAAGAATTAAATCCTGTCTTGTATTACAAAGTTATAGACCAGAAAGTTAGAAAATCCTATTGACATTTTTTTCTCCTCTGATCTTATCCTTTAAGCTAGGGTTCTAGGTGTTACGCAAGTCTCGTCGTCTCATTATAGGTATCATTTATGACAAGTAATATTGTTATCCCTTAATGGATGACAGAATTCTGGACCGGTCACGAAACAGACTCTGTTCATGCAATATCAGCATTTGACTCCCAAGCGTGACCTTGACCTTTAAGCCAGAGGTCTGAATTTTGTGGATGAAGTATCGTCTTATTTTGGAGTATTTTGTGCCAAGTAATATTAAAATCCTTTTAAGGACTTTTAGTAACAGACCAGACAGGAAAAAGCCCCGTTAACATCACACTTCAAAGTGTGACCTTGACCTTGGATCTAGGGTCCGGGTTGTCCGCATAACACGTCATCTCATCATGGGGATAATTTGTGTCAAGTAATATTAGAATCACTTGATGAATGATAAACTTATAGACCGGACACGAAACTGCGGACGGACGGACAGACGTAAAAGCGAAATCCTATAGTCCCCTAACCTAATATTCGACCAGTAGGAGACTTATAATTTTAACAAACCATCATCATCAAGCAAAATCAGTGTTTATGTACTTTTACATTTTGCAGATTCACGCGTTTTCTCAAATGACACTTGTAGAAAACGTTAACAAATGTTTTAGAAATATGAGTGAGTTACTGAGATTATTTCAATGCGTATTTTACAATATTTTTTTTAAATGTTTAGATAAGATACAATTAAATATGTTGACCTGATAAGACCGACACCGTTTTCTAAAAGAATATTGAATTGAAATGAATTTGCTAATTATTTTGTAGGAAATTGAATAACACTGGGTGTTGCGTTAGAAGATTTCGTATACTTCAATACTTGCGCATAAGTACATATATAGGATCAAGCTAGACCCATACATATACGCCAGTCATATCTACAGATCAAACTTCTTAGTATAGGTAGTGAAACGTTATGATATTGAGCGTGATACTTGGCGTTAGTTACAAATATCTGTAAACAATTTGTGAAAACTATTGTTTTATATGCAAGATCTACATGTAAATGTCTTCCTCTTATGAACACTAGATTTTGCATTTTCTCTCGTGGATGCGTCTTTAGTGCCAGTTTTGTACACGAAAGATATTTTTTCGTTTTTACAATAGCACAAGCAATTCTTATACACTATTCCACAGAACGGACGACTACACTTTCGAACGAATGATAAGTTTAAGGTGACTCTAACGTTTACGAAAAATATCAGCCACTGCTAATTGAAAAAGTCTTACCCTTTTCCAACAGTTTAAATTCACAAAGTGTCAAAACTACATCGTTCAAACGTACGAGGAATTTTTGGGCTATAAGAGAGATGTTAAGTTCTTTCAAGAAACTGTACTTAGTAGCAGATGAACGAGGTACGATGTAAATCAGATATTCATGTGTTCCACTGGACGCCAAAGAGTCATTCCCAGCATATACATTTGCTAAATCAAGCTGTTCTCTAGATTTACCTGGAAGGGAAAAGAAACAAAAATATAAACATTGTTACAGCAGCGCATGGTCACATGGGCGGATTGGTGTAGCGAAAAGAAAACATGTATATACTACGCATAAACGGACTATTTAGAAAATGAGCTTTAAAGAATACGTACCAGTTATGCAATCGATCATTCATATACATTAGCTTTTTTGACTGAGTTCACCATTTTTGGATAAAATTTGTAAATCGACAAATAGCCCAGTCGATCAAGCATTAAAACTTTACTCTGAAGCTATGGGTTTAGGTCCATGTCTGGCTGTACCTTGTGCTCTTCTTGTGACACTCAGACAACGCGGGGGCGTGACTACATTACTTTGGTGATACTAAGATCTTACACTAAAACAAAAACATTCTCTTTGTTATAAGGCAAATAAAAGTTCAGTAACATTATCTAACATTAGCTGTTAGCATTACACCAACGGTACATCTTGCATTTTTGATTCAAAATGTACAGTAGTATGTACAGAATCTGTCTGACTAAGCTTAAAGCATTAAGACCAATACTGAGTACGTACTTGAAATTTCATGTCGTATTCATTACATTTGAAGTCAAATGTCTTGCATGGTTATCTAATTATGCTCCGGACACAAAATATGACGGACACTTTGGACCTTTAAGCTCAATTTGTGACCTTGACGTTTGACCTACAGAGCCGTTTTTATTGCCATCTACCTATATGCCAAGTTTAAAGTCAATACCTTTGATGGTTATAAAGTTATGCTCCGGACACGAATTATGACGGACACACGGACAGACAGACGGAGGGATAGACGCATCCGCCAACACATAATACGTCCCTATTTTTAAAAATGGGTGTATAGAAATTAAAAACATTAGGATCTTCTTACAGATTTTATGGGATTTTTATAACAGTTACCGTCCGAACGTCCAAATAACTCAATTGCTGCGATCAGGTATGGTCTTCCAAGATCAATCATCCACCAAGAAGTAGGTAAAGCTGTTGCAACACTACAACATTGACAGCTGTCAACCGAATACTCTTCAACACCGTCAATTGCCTTCGATGCATTGTAATCAGTTATATTTAGAAATGTTCCAGATTGGTATGTCTTTGCTTCGATGTGACGGATTAAATTCCGGTCTTCAAATACATTTCAGATAAAGAATACGTGTAAGTAGAATAAAATAAGTATATAACAAGTACAACAGGGCCACAATATTCTCAATATTTATAAAAAGAGACGGTGTACGGTTATTATTCATTTTGAAAGAACCCAAAAGCAATGAACTAAAACATTAAGTGAGTGTGTGTGTGTTCAGGTTTAACGTCTTTTCAACACTTTTTCAGTCATATAAACGACGGGAAAAAATAACATTAAGACCAGACATGTTTATGTGAAATGTTGTAACGGACAAATTGATAAAATGCAAACTGCAGTTGTACCTAACGGTATATTATACTGTTTCTAATTGGTAAAGCAGACAAAAACGAAAAAAGTGCATTAGCATGTTGTTGTTTTTTTGTGAAATATCCAAATAAACCATATCATTTCACACTCTATAAAGCACAACAAAGAGATGTCTTTGTTTTTTACGACATGACTACAACTAGAATTCAGTATTCGAATTGTCAGCTTTTAACATTTGTGTCCTTAACAACTTTTACGATATTTCACGGGACGATTCCTACAAAGAACCATTCTCAATTGGAACAAAGCATTTCTTCTGTAAATAGCAGTAAAATTCGAGAATAAATCAGGAAACCTGTGTGAGCACTCAATTTCTTAGTTAGAAAACGTTTATTTGGAATAAGAAAGATTACATTATTTTCTCTGGTGTTCATGCTTGTAGAAACTCTACCTTATAACGCACACATTTATTATTAAGTAAAGTAAATCAATATTGCGAGAATGTACAACTTTTGTTGTAATATATTTGGAATTGTGATTTTTTTGACATTCCTTCAGTACGGTGGAAAAGAAACAAGTAATTTATCAGTCTTCATTATAGTGTACAAAATAGGTAATTTATCAGTGTAGTTTACGATTTCAACAGAATTACGAATGGTACTCACCAGTGTTAAATAACCCCGTAGCTTAATAAAAATTCATTTACACTTCCACAGTACCCTTTTTCAAACAAAGGTACTGTCTATATACATGAATATCAGACAGTCATAATAAATGACAGATTGTCGATCTTCTAACATTAAGGAAGACACGACTACGTTTAATTGTAATTGGAATTTCGAGAAAAAATGCATTTCTAGATTTTGATTTAAAAGCAAATACAAAGTTCAATAAAAATGAGTTTTAGAAACAATTAAAAGTTGTTTTTGAAAGTTTTGTTGTCAACTTGAAAGATGTCTTTTTAAAACACGCAATCTTAATTTATGTTATTATTGCGTGCATGCCTTAAGATTGTGACACCCTTGATATATCTGAACCGAAGCTGTTAATTATTATTATTATTATTATTATTATTATATGCCAAATTTATATATCACTCATTCGTATAAAATATGTTCAAAAGTGATTTTATTACATAAAACATGGCAATTAAACTATTAAAAAATAATCATAGTTACAATGAGGTTTTACGAGCACATAGCGTTTTATATTAAAAGCAATCACATAAAACTCCTAATTACAACCACAAAATAATGAAATATACACAACGTATAAGATATTAGATCATAACCTTAAATATAATTTATAGGCAGTGGTACAAATTTCAAGTAGGAACTATCTATTTTAGATATATGTGTAGTTAACTTTATCAAAATACGTAGACTGAAAAGATTATTAAAATATCATTTTCTTAAAATAAAGTTATTTGAGCTGAAAAAATGATCCCGGTCAAAATGTTTGGCTATTGACCTTGTATCTCATGCAAACTATGCACTTTTTACCTCTTGGCAGTATAAAGGCATGCATAATTGCCAAAAGGATTAGTATCCTGAATGAAAATAACAGTGTAAAGATCAAATAAGTTAATGCCCTGGGGAAAATGTGACAATTCCTGTGGTGAAATTTGTCAACAAACAGATGATTATTTTTAAAAGTCAAAGCCCACAGAGTTTGACAAGGTAGAATATACTGAAAAGGCTGCTGCTGGGAAAAAAATAATCTCTACTACCCATACATATGCGTCAAAGTATGGGAAAAATATCTAGAACTATGAGAAAATCAAAGAAATTAATTTCAGGACTGTTAGATGCATGACTGTCTTATCATGCATAGCATTTAACATAGATAGGTTGCTTTTCCATTGCACTGATATAATATGAACAGGCTTAGGATTAACAAACCGTGTTTACTCAACAATTTTACTATATAAACAGATTGTTTCCCTTGTGTAAAGAGGGCTTAGGGTAAGTCTCTATATTTTATATTATTTTGTCCCACTAGAATATAAGGTAATTAGTGAAATTAGTTCCCAGAGCGTTATAGGAAATAATGCGTCTTTAGCGCATTTTTAAAACACTGGCAAGGTTTAACAGTCTCTTATGTCAGATGGGAGGGCATTTCATCATTTATTCTATACAAACATAATGTAAGTTTAGTCAATACAATATTTAAAGCTGTGCATAAATTACGTACTGTAAAACATGAATTTCTCAAATTTCAAGACAAATTAAAGGTAAAAGGTAAGGGTAGATTTTATTTACCGTCGCTTTGTGAAACAATTAACATAAGCCTTGATGAGCTTTTGAGCGACCCTATATGGTTAATAGTGTACATCATTTATGGTTTCCAAAGAAAGAATGTTAAAAAATACTTACCTCCTGAACAATATGGCCCGGCCCACATTATGTCACATCCATTTGGACAAGAACCGTTTGTTTTAATGCAAGATGCATTATTTAAACAATGACAGTGGTTTTCACAGTTTTTGCCATACGTTCCGTTTGCACATACTGTAAAATTTAGACACAGCTAATATTTTGGTATGTACAAAAATTTCAATCTGTTCAATTAAACCATGTAAGCCATTGCAAAAAAAGATCCAATTGATTCCTTCTTTTTTAGAACATTATTACTTCTGTATTACATGATATATTGGCTATAAAAATGATAATAGATCTCAAGATTTTAATAAATAAACGTTTCAAAATTGATAAATGGGTTGTTATAACATTTGCCTAAAATTGTGTAATTTCTAATATCTTTAATTCAGCCGCAGAGAAGGTAGTCAGCTGTCGCTACACTACACAACGGATTTTCATCAAAAATGACATCTGACGGGCATGTTTATCATTATGTCTTAAAATAATGAATATAGAAATATGAATTTCGGTAACCTCTTACTTTTATCACATTTGTTCCCCTGAAAGCCCGGATCACAACCAGCTGGGCAGATTCCTGTCTTTTCATTGCAGAATGTTCCAGATGAACAACGTCCGCAAATGTTTTTGCAGTTCTCACCGTAACGCCCTGTGTCACAAGCTAAACAGGATGGATATAACTGTATCTTAGGTTCTTAATTGTTTTACGGATTAAGTATAACTTATTGTTGGCAAATTAGCACATTATATTCATAGCATCACGCAATACAATAGGTATGTTTAATATGAAGAACAGAACATGGATTATCAATAATCGGAACTATTATGTCAATATTGTGATTGCAATTTCGCTTTTTATCAGAAATTCCGTTCTATATACGGCACCAATCAAATAGTAGAAGACTAAGTTTGATTTAGTCTGTTTATGAGAGGTATAAAAACATGCATTATCACTTTCGCCTCTAGCACCGGCCAAAGCACATAAACATTTATTTCATAATCCCTAAGAACAAGAAAATATTACAACACTGAGTCAGCCGCATGATCCAAAATTAATAAAAATACTTGAGGGTTATATAGCAGTAATTCGGTCAAAAATGTGCTTCTGTGGTGTAGAAAGAAATCCCTTATAAATAGATCCTAATGTTTTCATTTTTACGCATTTGCGGTGGCGAAATGGGCATTATTTCATTCGTGGAATGAATTTTACATAAAATAAGACACTTTTCATGCTAATATTGGCATGTTTTCAAGTTGTTTACTTGAAAACGAAAGTAGGGTGTTTACTCTGCGGACCGCTTTCTGAAATGCGGCAATATGAGGGTACCTGCATACTATTCAACGCCCCTTTTCCTTTTCGGTTTCTTGAAACAAATGTATGGATATCTTGTGAAAAATAGGTGTATCAAAAGTGTTCTGAAGTAAGTGAATTTTATATGAAACAAAGAACAATTTCTTTTATTGGTATGTACCCTATAAGTAGCAAATCAGGTATTTTTTCTAAAAGTGGCAGCAGTTGACCAAATTTTCGCACATGGGGTGATAATTTCGCTAAATCTGTTGCAGATCAAATCCCGTATTTGTATGATTGAGACATGAAATCACGATGGATTTGTTAAATCTGTGACATTTTTAAAAAAGTAGTGCTTATTTTCCCTTCTGTAAATTAAAACATTTGCAGAACGCATGCAGAACACTCAAAAAGTGCGACAACTTGCATATATGAGGTGATATTTTTGGCCAAGAAAACGGACATAGGTGGCCTAGGAAAAAAAGCGAATTTCTCGACTTTAATTTGACTGGTAAATGGAACTGCGCAGGTTGTCTTTACTGAAGGTTGTTTGAGAAATAGATGCAAAAATTGCAGAAAATTAAATAAAATAGTTCCCCTTATATGAAATGTATGCTTTTTTCATATCATTCAATGTTTATGTGCGCCATTAACAACATTTCTTCAAATTATATATACAAATATACTTAATGTATTAATCATATAAAGAAAGAGTCTGCTTCATGCATACCCTCTTTTTCTATTTGTTTATTTCTTGATATTACAATACATATTTCGTTCTTTGTATATTCTGTAATTCATATCAGACCGAATATGTAATGCCAAAGGATAGAAAAAAAACAACGCGTCAGTTCATTCTTAGATCTTTGTGCTTATTCAAAACTTACGCTGTGTACAGTACGATCCATTATATCCTGCTCTGCATCCTTGTATACAAACACCTGTCCCTGTATTGCATGTTGGTGTTCCTTGTTTGCAGTTTCTGTTGCATGTAGAATTACAGTTAAAACTATAATGTCCATTTTCACAGCCTGAAACGTAAACCTTTGGCTGTGATAGGTAAGACAAAAAATGCAAGTTGCTATCATTTTGCTTTTTGCTTCTTCCTGAAAAAGATTTTGAGGATAATAATATGTTACTTCGAAAACAAATACCATAGAGACACTTGCCTATATCGCATAGTTTCCCCTTGAAACCTGGACTGCAACCAGCTGGACAGTTCCCAGTCACGCCGTTACAATTTGCACCAGATAAACAGTGATGACAGAAGTTTACACAGTTCTCCCCAAAACGACCAGAGCCACAATCTAAAAGCAAATTTTTTCAACTGTTTATAACTCATGGATGTTTACTACACCGGAAGTCATGATTTAAAGGTTATAATTATATGCTCATTGGGTGTGCGCGTGTTTAAATTTATCCTATTGCCATGCGGAGTGATGTTTGTGCAGCTTCGTACCTTGAATGTGATTTTTCTGTTTTCTTTACCCTGAAAATCTAGAATAAAACATTTGTCCTGAGAAACACCATTCAGGGGTACGCCAAAGCAGGCACGAAAACAAATGTCTATGGACACAGTCCCATTGGCCTTCCAAAACTGACTTTCATGGTAGCTTCCATCTGTTCCATCAGACACAATCAATGAAGATAGCATAACGTCCAGTTGGTAGTCTCCAGCTTCAGGCGCGAATTTGCCGGGATGAAAATCTTATAATAAAGATACGCCCAATAGTAATGAAAATAATATAAAGACAGGTTTTGTGGTAAGATGTTCTAGAATAGACAATTTAACAGATAACAAGCTTTTAGCTGATCTGGACAAAATGGTGTCCTATCTCTCAATATGAAGCTTCAAAAATTGGCTCCAAAAATTTATTCGTTTCGATCAGAAATTAACAGAAAAAAATTTCTCTTCGTACGTGTGTGCGTGCGTGAATGTGTGTGTGTGTGTGAGGCGCGGAGGGTCAGTCGGGGGGCATTGTGTGTGTGTATGTGTGTGTGTGCGTGTGTGTATGTGTGTGTGTGTGTGTGTGTGTGTGTGTGAGGCACGGAGGGTCAATCGGGGGGCATTGGGGGGCTTTTATGCAAGGTTTTCTGCGTTTTTAGCTTTATGCCAACAGACAGAAAATGGCAATATATTTGGGAAATTTGCTCTTGTTTTTTTTTTCGGATTTTTGTTCCATTTTACAGATTTCAGGAAAACATACACGTAATGTTCACTATATGCGGTATTTCTTTCAAACCGGTGTCTTTATGTTATTACTACTTATTTTTAGGAATACGGTCTTCGTTAGGCTTGCAAAAAATGTAAACGAAACACTTGTTATTGCTTCCGCATTACCAAACATGCAAAGTGTCTCAAAGCAGCCCAGTCATAATCCGTTTTGAAATAACACTTTTATTATAATTTTGCCAAATATATTTTGAAAGTTGCTATTATCCAAAATCTTATGAAGTTTGTAAATTACATCCCTATAGTAATCAGGTTTTGCGCTGCCTTGTCGCAGAAGTGTCTTAAAATGCTAATTCATTTTAAAACCATATCGGATTTACGACACTAAATATAGCAAAATATGTTAAATGTTCATGACAACGAAAGCTCTGCTGAAAGAGTTTATTGTTTATGCTTACTGAAATCTTCAACATGATTATATTTTCTTGCAAATCTGAAAAAATAAATACATTGAATCACAAATCCCTCAAGAATCTATGGATCGAGAACCCTGGCTCGCACGATTGATTAAGATGTTTACAGGTTACATCCCCATGTAAATCACAATCATCTCCCGTATCACAATTTTTATTCAAGCTTATGATAGTGGAGGAAGACACCACATGTCCATCCGAGCATTATCTAGGCACGGGTTGGCACCTGGATAAGCTAGAATTCAGCGAGATTTTAACCATAAGGTCACGGCGGCCATCCACAAACTACACGCAGTTAAGCCATTCTTCAGATAGAATAATTATTGAACATTCCGTGCAAGAAATATAGCATTCTTCTTATCAAACATTTTATTACATTTTCATCTAAACTGGTAAACGCATTAAAGAAATCACACGTAATTAATAAAAGAAGCCTTGTATGTAATTGTTATATTTGGTAATATGTTCTGGGATTTCACCGAAATATTTTACAGACCAGAATGTATATGTACTTAATCACAATATCTTTTCAGGTGGATTTTAATAACAGTTAGATAAGAAATCGTGTGAACAAAATCACATCCTGATCAATATACGAAGGCTAAACGTGTGGACTTAAAGTCATATCACACAGTTTTCTATATGTATATAGGTAAAACCTATACAGAATACCCTACGTACAGAATTTCTTTAAACTTTGTGTACTGACTAAGAGTCAAGTTTAAAACGGAAATATGTCTTAAAATCCGGGAATTGATCTTGAATTATCTGCCCTTGAAAATCAGAAAATACTTAAAAAAAATCCAATTTTCAAGGACAGATAATTCAATATCAAGGCAAGAAAACTGTGCATTTAAATTTATATTTCTGTTTCAGATTTCATTGGCAGTCAGTATATAAAGTTTAAAGAAATTTGGTCCATGGGAAAGACCAGGACTTTGCGGTATCATTTTGATTTATTCTACCCTTGAAAAAGACTTTTTTTAAAGCCGAAAGCGCTCGGGTTTATAATTTAACTTTTGACACTGTCTGAACATATATTTTCTCATACTGAATAATCTTTATGTCCTTGTATCCTTCCGGGATCCAGTGTGTTTGAAAGGCAATTTGTTGATGTTTTTGCTTTAATATCTAACTGGATTGCCGCGGACTCGTATTGTCTGATGAAAATAAAAACAATACCACTCCATGTAGTTCTTGCTAACCATTTTGGTGTAAGAAATATATTGTTAACATTTATGCAAACGGTTTCCTACTCTTAGCAATGTTTTCATATAAAATAGTATTTGTAGCCGACAGCAAATGAGCAACAACTGAAATCGGTGCTTCTGGGTCTGTAAATGTCCGCTTATTGTATCAAATGGAGTTTCTTAAAGACATATGTTAGGCAAAAGAAAACGAACGAAACAATCTTTTCCTGAGGTATTATCCTAAGTTTCCAACATTGCATAGCAGTCGTTTTTCCTTCAGGCTGTGTCAATGGACATTTCGGTTTAAGCTGTAATTCTACATGCAATGTAAACTGCAAACAAGGAACACCAACATGCGATACAGTGACAGATGATTGTATGCAAGGGTGCAATTCAGGATACAATGGATCATACTGTATACTTACTTATATCGCATTTGGTCCCCTTGAAACCAGTTCCCGTTCACACCGTTACAATTAGTACCAGATAAACAGTGAAGGCACATGTTTGCACAGTTCTCACCGAAACGACCAGAGCCACAGGCTAAAAGCACAGTTTCATTGTTTAATTATTACATAGATTTCTAATCGTTTATTAGTATGTATCCGCCATTTAGTCGTAACTCTGTATATTTTCATTCTATACTCTTGAATAATTGTCGAGGTGTAAAATTTTCATTCGTGTCACTTAACGATCAAATTAATATGATGAAATCAACGACAAACTGGTGGTATTTCTTGCTTGTTCTGAACCATTTAACATTTTTGATGATTTATAAATATCTTCACATAAATACTTGAAAGAATGAGTCAACGTGCAGAAGCAAGTCAAGTTTGACGATAAAGTCAACGTTCAAGTAGGCAGTATTTATGGTCCGCTCAATAACATTTTACTTTCATAATAAATTGGCACAGGCGTTTGCTTAAATGGGCCAACATGGATGGATTTTCATACGAGAGCATCCAAAATAGGAAAGCAAGTGCTTTCCTCCGTACAAAACGTCTGCAATTAGTTCTCAGTATTTTTCTCAAACAATTCGCCCGGCTGCTAAAGTGTGTACGACATCCATACAGTTAATCCACGCACGAAAAGCAGTTTGGCGAAGTGTTTGAGAACCAAAATTCACGTGAGTTAGCCACCCTGAAAATGTAACATAGACAATGTAGTCAAAGAAAGAAAAAAAAAACTAATCCTTAGTGGCATAAACAATATGTATTAGTATAAAAGGAATTTAATATCTAGGTAACATAAGACGCTTGAAGTATGTACAAGTGGTTGCTGAATACATGAAATTTGTAACCCTTAAGTTAGATTGCATTTAAAAAGCAGATAGATAGACAGATTATCTTAGTTTCTCCAGGGTCAAGGGTCGCAAAAAGCCGAACATATATATATATTAAGCAAAATAAATTATTTACAGACATGTAAGAATGGCATTTTAAATGTATGTTACAACGGCATCATTAATGTTATATATCTAGTGATATACTACTACTGATGTGAAAACAATCACAAAGATCAAAGCAGACGAAAAGGAACATTTAATGTTGCTTTGAGTGTAATAATATATTTATGAATTGCAAATTGATAAATATAAATAAGGCTTAAAAAGACAGTATTATCTTCGTTAAATGCATCGCAAAACGTAAAGCGTCACCTAAACATCACGGAGAGCATCCGCGATATACCTTACAGAAGAGACACTGTCACAATATCAGAGGACAAAAATGTTGCTATCCTGTTATACCAAACAAGTATTGTTATATGAATTTGACCAAGGTCATATCAAAACGAACGTACTAGTATATATCTTCGTAAATTCAATATATGATTAACATAGTGTCGAAAACATATTAGTTATGATTTTGTATCACAGGAAAAAATAGTGCATGTACAATATAGCTTAGCACTTCATTTGACAGTTTGTTTCCGATATGGATTCAAAATTAACGTGCAATATTTAAATTGCTAGATTTTTGCAATGCTAGAAAAAGATGGTAGAATTATGACATTGAATAAATGCCTGTATCTAACGCAGCACTATGAAAATTAAGAGCAACGTCATAATTATTATTACATCTGAAACTGCATTAAATATGGTGTCAGGATACGAGTTATATGACCCAGGGAAGTACCTACGCCTTTGTATCTTGAACAATAAAATGGGTCCTATCCCTAAGGTGACTAGGTCTTAGACTAGCTGACAAACGAAATAGAATGTCCTTTGTTAAAACGTATAGCTGGTGAGACCAAATATCTCATATATAGGATTGTCCTCTGGCTACCTTGCCTAAATGATTCGTGTACCAATGATTCGTAAATGATTTTTATTGTGAGCTTGACAATTTCAGGGATCAGGCAAAACACTTAATGCTTCAAACTAACAACTTTCAATGAGCTCAAACTCCTATAGGCTGGAGACTCTATACTTGACTGGTCCTTTTGCTGAAGTTCCCGTAAGACAATGTCTTTGAGTCAACAACATAAGAGTCCTATCGCATAGATGCTCGGCCTCTGTCCTCTTAATTGAAGTTACAACTCTATATGAATGCCTTGACTCCTGGATGCTCAGCGCCTATATGCTATCACATGTACGTTCAACTACCATTTAGGTATATCCCCTATGCCTTGGCTGTACTTCGCCAATAACGCTGAACCGTCTATAAGCTGGAACTCTCCTACTATCTCAGTAGATTACCAAACTCTGGATCTCTGTCTCAGCGTCCCGATGCTCAGCCTATATCTGCTATCGTCTATAGTATTCGACTACCATTAAGGTAAAACTCCTATGCGCTGGCCCTATAGAACCAAACCTTGTTGAAATTCTGCAACTTTTCTTTACTCTATGAACTTCAGACATCTTCCTTTTAATAATTTATCCGCCCTGACAGGGTAACTGCAATAGTCTCCTTATCAAGGTACTGGGATAAATTATTAATTGAATCCTCGATGTGTTTTCTTCCACCGCTGGATACCGAATTCCCTCTCTGTCATCCATCTACCTATTTATACCTCAGCAGACGTGCTATTTTTAGAACTTGTTTTCTGTTTGGTCCAAATTTAAACATAGCGTTTTACAACGAGTACTTGTTCTATCCAATATCTGGTTCCGTTTAACTTTTGTATATGACATAATGTGTGATGCTGGGATCCAGCTATCCACATAATGAACCCAGATCAGCCACAAATGACCCAAATTCTGTTATTTACAGCAATTCAACAATAATTATAGCAAGGACAACATAAAAAGGGAGTCAATCACTATCTGTGCTTATGTGTTACGTTATCAATATATCAAATATACAAATTATTCTGACATTAAAATTGGGCACATACGCATTCCGAATTAATTTTATAACACTATTATGAATAGAAGCACTTTATATCATTAATCGATAAACAAATTTATTGAGCTTGAAATTGATAGTGTTACAGCAACGACAGTACCTTTTTTAATATACATGTATATAGTGTATAAAATACCCTTCCAATATGTTCCAGATCTTCAAATGGTCTTCAAATTTACGAAATCAAGTAACTAGCACGTATAGAATCTAGAAAACACTTTCTAACTTCCAACCGCAATATTTCAAATTGCTTAAAAGTTTGTTTTTTCTATATTGAAAATAGTTCCAAGTTCAAAATTAAAAAAAGGAAGAATGGAAATTTTATTAAGTAATACTTTTCATCCAAGAACACACAAAAGCTCAGTGATATCCCTTAAAATCCACATAGTTACGTACCTTGTCACGACGTCGTTACCATGACCGGTATCATTCCAGAGGATCACATAAAAGGGTAAAATCGGTTGAGTTAGATTACTTTACATGACTGAATTGGATGTACTGAACAAAATAGCTAACCCGTCATTTGTAATTTGCCAATATCTTCAGACGCTCTTACAGTACTCTTTCTAAATTAAGCATATATTAAGATCAGTTTGTTGTTACCAATATATAAAAAATCAAAACAATCAAACACGCAGAGATATAATATTAATTCTTTCTCTGCCACATCCTACATTTTGAAAGTCACAAAAACAAAATACGTAAAATTTGTGGTTTCAGAATACGGATGAATACTATTTATACGAATACAGAAATGTAGATTATTTTTACATAAAAACGGTAAAATATCATACGAAAGAATTTCAAAATATTTTGTTCGACAGGACACGTGAACGGCGCTTTATTATGTACAGTTGACATTTTCTTCCCTAGCTACGTTTTTCGGTAGTTTGTAAAGTCTATACATTCTAGAGTATTTTTGTGACTTTCCAAACTGGTTGCAGCCGTAAAACAGATACATTTATATCATTTTATCGTTTGATTTTTTTGTTGAAATTTTGATATGTGATTAATAATGTATTAATATAAGGAAACGCTAATTTTAAAGAAAATAATTCTTGTAAG
>NW_026463822.1:0-74612 GCF_021730395.1 Mercenaria mercenaria
GTATAAAATGTATAAGATAATTTTATTGAAGAACTTGCACACGCAATTGGTTTTTTCTTCATGTGTTTATCAAAAGTTAATTAGCTTTGTAATTAATCAGGGTCAGTCAGGCCTCTTGGCGTCCTATACGTTTGCGTCTAATGTTTTTAAAATGAGTTTTGGTTGAACAGTTGATACCTTTACGTTTGTGTGGATCAGTTTATGTAGATAATGGTATGCATGTAAGGTATATCATTTGATTATTGGCTGTAATTGTCCCTTTTTATCAATATCATGGACACAATAAACCTAACAACATTATAATATATAACACAATGAATAGAGCATAGAGGAACTCAATATTTCTGTTTTGTTTAAATGTCATTTCCAAAATGTATTTCAGCTACGTGTAACCAAGGTCAGTGAACCTAGTTGGTCTGCCCATTTTATGTACCTGCACCGACTTCTCATCAACCTTCTCGCGGCACAGGTCAGACGTGTGAAGGACGAACGGCCCACAGGCGCATTTGCTTCTGCTACTGAGCTAACTCGGTAGGCAGGTTGTGAACTCACCATGATTAATTTCATAAATAAAAAATCTATCAAACTATAAATAATTGCACTTTTTGCTCTGACGGACTCTTAATAATTATCGTGAGGAAACAACAAGTGTTCACTCAAATTTTAGAGGGCAACAGAATTTCCAGAAGTCATAGACAATCTATCAGTCTATCTACCTACCTATCTACTTTGATTCGTAAGAACGTTCTGTTGTAGCATATAATTATAATGGTAACAAATTTCGGATACATTGTCATTGGTAACTGGAAACAACCCAATCAATCTTATAATAATAATAATAATAATAATAATATTCCAGCCGAAACATCTTTTGTGGCATGTATAGAAAAGGCAAACAGATCTTTATCTAGATGCAGACCATTAATTCGTCCATAATTAGCGTTCAGATTGCCAGGCAGATTTGATAAGTCCATAATATAGATATTTATCTTCATCAAAAAGGAATAAGTACAAAATCTTATGAAAGAATAAATGCCATCAATTGAAAAAAAAACCGGATAAGTAAGAATTTGCCTATACTACATACATTTTAAACTGAAAGAGGGTAAAACACCATTAAAATACAAATATTTATATTCTCCTTATCTGTTCAATTGAAAATCATGACGTTCATTTTACTTTTACCATAAAAAGGAAATGCGCAAAAGTTGTAACGCCGCTATGTGATAACGTGCCACAGTTTTGACGACGTCTGTATGCAGTCAGGGAGAAGCCGTTCTGTTTGGTGATCTGAATGACCGTGAGGCTGATTTAAATGTTAAACACAACAAAACATGATTAATAAATTAAAGAAAAACACATCATAAAATAATCGAAGAAAACATGAGAAAAAGAATTCATGCTTGGGGAATTCATACGAAACGCAAGGTAGTATCTGATCAGCAAATCGTAAACGCAATTCATGATTATGTACTGATCATATTATGTCGTTTATTTCGTATAAACACCCATTCCCTCTCTCTCTCCCTCTCTCTCTCTTCCATCCCCACCCCCCACCCCCACCGCGCTTAAAAAGTAAATTCATTTCTGGACTTGATAATAATATTAATAATAAACTGCATTTTTGTTTTACATCCTATGTTCACGACAGTTTTAGTATCAGTTGTTTATATGTAAACACAATGTTGTTTAAATGGTAAAAACTGTACTTTCTAACATTACTGAACGCCATAAAACAGAAAGCTCCAAAGCACATATGTTCCTATCAGTTTATTGACAGATTTACATTTTAAATATTTTTTTTAGATAAAATTCCTGTATGGACATAATGGTGATATTTAGGCAGATTAAATTTTTCCTTTTCAAATAGAAGTTTAATTTATGCAATTCTAACGTGGCAAGTACACCCGGTGTTTGACTGAAGTCGAATTCTAGATTTAACGTTTAAATTTAAGGGAAATTACTTCATGCGAACTAGATAGCTACTTCACCTTTTCGAGCAATAACTGGATTATTATTTTTTTGTTAATTTACCTAAAGTATCATCTTCTTTGTATTAATTATGCAATAAAGAGGTGATATATGTCTCAGGTTGTGGTTTATTGTCATGATATAACTTGATATGCAATACATTTCACCAATGCCCTTCATAGCAGAAATTTTGACAACCATTTAGTAAAAGTACATACAACGTATTTTAAACGGTGTATGTTACCATAATTTGAATTTGTGATTACGAGTTATGGAGTTCTTAATTTGCAATTTGAAAATATTAACTGCTTCTTCAGCCAAAATATGCATTCTACAACGGAAAGCTGCACTATGACGTTAAAATACAGTACTGTTCTTTTTGCCGTTAGAGGAAACCGTGGTCGGTAAACTTAGATATGAAACTGAAACTTCATTGTTTTGATTAATGCGTTTCCGTTACTACATTTTAATTTTCAGAATGATGCTTTTAATTAAGGTTAATTTTTCCATTCTTTTTTTACAAGAATCCCTGATCCTTATAAGCAGTATAATAAAATTTGGAAAAGTTCAACACTATTACTGGTGGATGGTATCAATGTTCAGCTAAAGAAGATAGTCACTCGAATAGCCACACTCAGGTTACCTATTTATAAGCAATGTTCGAAGTGATCCGTTGTATCCACCCTCTGCCCGCCGTCCATTGGCTTCTGTCGTCAAAAATTATGAGGTAATACTCAGGACAAATCTTAACGGTACCTGGTCGAAATGTTTATTTGTACGGATTTTGGCTTACATATTGTTGTATGTAGTATTTCCAATACTTTTGGCAATGCTACCATTCATGAAACTGTCTTGATTTCAAAATTGGTAAAGATTAATGTTACAAAACTGGTCAAAGTTGACAAAATATTAAAGTACAATACGTAATGCGTTTGCATGGAACCGTATTAACAGAATTAGTCAAAAACGTCTTTGTAAATAATAGTCCAAGAGAGGTTACTAATTACAAAAATACCTGAACGTATAGTTATACTTGTTACACTTACAAGTTGAAGTTTTCCAACTTTTCACTTAGTAAAAAGTCGGCCAAAGTGAAAAATGACAAAAGTGGGCATTTTCAATGAAAGTATTTACAATAGTTGTAAACTAGTATAATCTATTAAAGATGTTGATCAAAATCATGTTTTGTTACAGAAAAGATAACATTACGTTTTACGTCAATACGAAGAATGAAAAGCTAGTAAAAGGGGATATGTTGAAAGGGCTGATAGTAACCACACCTAATTGATAACAAAATATGCGCCACTTTTCACCCGAATACATAAATTTACCAATTTTCTAATACTATTGTTTAGAATCTGTACGAATCATTGTTATGATAACCAACGATTTAAATATAGATTTAATGTTAAAGAAAAATGGCCCAAATTGCAGTCCTAGAGAAATATTAACTACTAGTAACCTAAAGCGGATGTAAATTGAGTGAGATTTCATTAACGTTGAAAACGTTATGAACACGGCATAAAGTTACTGACTGCAAATACATTTTCTAATCCCAATAATACCATGTTGACTTAGAACATCTTTTCATGACCAACATGGTATATTTTTTTATCACACAAAATATCATTTTAAGAGGCAGAAAAACTTTAAAACCAGTAATTATCGACTAAAAGGTTTTATTAAAATATTTAAAATACTTTTCGTAAATTAACATCATCTTAAAAAGTTTGTACATTTAGTTTAGTCTCATGATTGCTTTGTTACATGTATATAAATGCCGTAAAACATTGTACAAATTCTAAGCATATCGAATACATTTTAGTTGATGGAAGCACCTTTATATTTTTAATTTGATTCATCTACGCATATTGGCATGATTTTCAATGAAACGCATATTGGGTTTGCGAAATGTATCAGACAAATCAATATATGACCCGCGTCATGAGAAAACCAACGTAGTGGCTTTGCGACCAGCATGCATCAAAACCAGTCTGCGCATCCGCGCAGTCTGGTCAAGATTCATGCTGTTCGCTTTCAACCTCTATTGCAATTAGGGAAACTGTTAGCGAGCAGTATGGATCTTGACCAGACTGCGCGGAAACGCAGGCTGGTCTGGATCCATGCTATTCGCAAAACCACTGGGTTCGTTTTCTCATGGCGCGGCTCCTATATTAACATTTTTAAACGTATAGCGTAATAGGGGTTTTCTATAATTATAATATAAGTTTTCGGGACATAAATAATTTAACTTCTTTAATATTTTCAGTGGGTTTATTAGATTTAAATTCTAGTTATAAAAATAGGTTTTCGGGATATAAAATAATTTAATTTTGTTATTTTCAAGTAGAATTATTAAGTTAAAATTCTTGAAAGGACCGAGTGTACTTGTCAAACATGTCATTGAATCAAATGCCACAGGGTCTTATCTGTTTACTATTCGATTTATTTACGGAAAAAGATTTAAAATATACTAGACTACCTCGGAAGTTTACGAGATATTAAGGTAATATTGCACAGGCCTGTCTAGCATTTCTCCTCTTTATAAACGTATATATTGAGATTAAAATCAGTTAGAGTTAGTTTAGGGACGGAGAAATAGCTAGATATAGGCTAAGGTCATCTATTACTAAAAGTACTCTGTCAGTTTATTACACGGTTATATTGATATTATAATGAACTTTTGATCACCTGTGAAAATAAATTTATATTGAAACTTTAAAAGAATTGTTGTTGCGTTACACTACAAACGAACCTGTATTCGAATATCATTTTGAAACACAACACCACCAAGCAAAATAACAAACACGGTTCAGTATCGATAATGAAACATTCAACAATCTCCATGCTCCGGCTTAACGGGAACTTTATTCGGTAGGAATATTATTTGAACGCCATCATCCTTAAGGACCAAAAATATGGGAAAACGTTTTTCGGTTGCAACACGACCATTAAGACTGCTACGATAGTGAATAAAGCCTGTAAGAAGATCCTTTAAAAATGGCAAATACAATAAAGCAAATAAATAGCTCAATCCATTAGACTGAATCTAAGCATGCCTGCTAATAAGATCTGCAAAAATCCTTTTAACACCATAACATCCCTAACGATCATTAGATACAGTAAACTGAAAGATTACTCGCAGTTGTGGTATAACATTCGAAGCTCATAGCAAATTTAGTCAGCGCTTCACACCGATGGTTGATCTATAAAACTTTAAATCAGCCGGCCGCGACCAAATTCTGAAAAGTTCATAAGGATAAAATATTTGCATGAAAATCTTTCGTCTTTCTAAACATTATGACTTGCGAATACGCATTTACATATAACAAAATGAAAAAAAAAAAAAAAAAAAATAAAATAAAATAAAAAAATAAACACTTTGATCTCATTGTTGTTTAACTCTTTCGTTGCAAAATCAAGATCCACCTTGAATGAATTAGATACTTTAGATGGTATAAGAACAATGACAGAAAACCACTGGAATTGCTCGAGTTAGTTTTTATATTTGCTCTGGTCGTTGATTCCCTAGAGGTGGTTCACTGGAGCGGATAAATTGCCACGATGGAGTTTAAAAAAATACATTCTGCTTATCACTCATTTCAATTATTTCTATTGAAAACAGCATATTTACTTTACATTTATTGCATACTTCCTTTAGACTCCTTTCAATCCTCTGCTGTTATATTTGGACAATCGCATCGCACCTAGTATGTTCGTATCCATTCCTGGTAAACCATGGGACAAAATAAACTCGAACGTCGTCTGATAGATCTATACGCTCACCGTTCTTGCCGCAAAAATGCTTTCGGTGCCTGCTATTTGTTATTGCGCATCTGTGTTCAGTTTTGAAAAGAAGGGACAATCATTAAACAAAGTATCAATCAGATGATTTTAAACACAGATTTGTTTTCAGAATGTTTAGTGTTCCCCAATCACACACTCACAAAAGTTATTAGAGAACTATAAACTCTCCTTTTCTCAGACTGTAGCATAAAATACTGATCATACAATACGGGATGCTGGCTCTCAATCAACTGAACTCGGCTGGAGACTTAATGTTCGATATTTCCAGCATTTGTGTTGCGTTTTATGCAAGAATATCGGTAACACAATTGGTTTTGTACTGGATCTTGTACCATTTAATCTCTCGGGATTCTGCAGTTGTTGTTATTCGGAAATCGTTCGTAAACACAACAGTCATATATTTTGATGGTTTAATTTACTATTTCTACACAAAAGTGATGTTTTTTCTACGTAACGTAAGTTAAAGAGTCAAGTCAAATAAATTTCATTAACAAAGTCGGTGCAAATGTAACAAATAACATAAGCTCTAATGAGCTTTTAAAACCGACATAACGTAACACATAATAAACAGCTGGCATTTTAAAGTATTATGCAGGACATACAATATATACATCAATACGAACAAACTAAACTACAAGAGATCATCGAGTATATAGTGTTATCTATTCTATATTCAATATCACAAAGGGTACCATCACATTACACATGATGAGTATCAGTTACATATCACAGTTGTGATAATCTAGACTCAATTATTACAGTATTATTAATCAATTAATACTGTAACAGTAGTAATAATATCTACAAAACCGAGACATCAATGTCCATAAAATTTACTGTTAAATATCAAAATAAAACGAAAAACATACAAAGATTGGCACAGTATGCAACTGAAGTTAAAATTTAGCAAAGTAAGCTTAATTAAATACATATAATATGGACACCTGTACATAAATAAGACAACATGACTGCTATTCTACCACAAGAAGTGCACAAACAGTCAGGCCCATCCCACCTAGAGATTAGGGAGCGGGAACTGAGTAAAACTTGACGTATCTCTAGTGAATTCAATAACTTACTAGCATAAAATCTGAATGATTTTCTATCATGTTTTAGGTTTTGGAAGTGGCGTTTTATTTTATACTGACCCGGGGGTAGGGAAAACCTGAAAGACACAGGCATGCGTTAAAAAAGCAAGCTTCTTATAACACGTAATGAAGCTGATCCACATGACGTACTGAAAGTTTGTAAGGACAGCCGAGGTTCAACATTGTGTTTCCTCTTCATTACTCTTATAGGCATATTTCCAAATACCTCCGTTCCTACCTAAATGTATATCAGTTGTCCTTTTCATCTGGATTTATTATCTGCATTTAGTTTAAGATCACGTTATCAACTTCAATCCGCTATATCTCATTTTTAAAACTTCCGGATTGAAAACTGATTATAACTTATTCGTTAGAGACAAACATTAAATTGAATGTAAAAATGCTGAGTAAAAATGAAATATACTCAATAGTTTTTCTTACAGCGACTTCCTTTTAAGAGTAATCTATCATGGATAAATCTGTGAAAACCGGCTTGTTCCTTATTCTTACCTGTGGAGTAGTGGCTAACTCGAATAATCTTGGTAAGTCTTTGTTCTTATGCATTGCTTTTGATTATGCTTCAATCAAATAGTTTAATACAATTTATAGCACTAAAATAGTTTTCTCTCTTGAAAAAATGACAACTGTTCAGATAGAAATTAATCGCACACATAATTATATACACTGACGCCCTTGAAATAAAAGATTTACGACCTACTATGACATATGCAGTTCGGAAAATACCTGAACCCAAAACCATGCATTTGTGAAATTGTTTATTGAACCAAATATTCCATTTCTTTAATAACAAAAGGTCATATCTACTATTTATGACTCAGTCAATCTCATAAATAGTTAGTAATGAAGATGGCCTGCCATTTACGAACATATCAAAGTGCATATTAGATACACACATTACATAGTGAAATGGTCTTAAGTGGCAAATTAAACGACATTTCAATATAATGATTGTAAAACACTGAATATGTATAGAATAACTTCAGCTTAACAAAAAATGAAATCGGTACTGTATTAGATGTGAGGTTGCCAATGGTTAGAAAAATTTGTTAAACGAAATAAACATTGTTTTTCACTTTTCTCAAAAGAAGTTTTTCGTTTTCGATCTTTTCTTTCCGAGACGTTGATATCACAACACCAGACTGATAAAACAAACACATTTGTTACTTAGTATCTCAGGAATAAATAGTTTAGAATCTATTTATTTGTTTTGTTGGGTTTAACGTCGCACCGACACTATTACAGGTCATATGGCGACTTTCCAGCTTTGATAGTGGAGGAAGGCCCCAGGTGCCCCTTCGTATTATTTCATCACGATCGGGCACCTGGGTAGAACCACCGACCTTCAGTAAGCCAGCTGGATGGCTTCCTCACATGAAGAATGCAACGCACTGGGTGAGGCTCGAACCCATATAGATGAGGGGCAAGTAATTTGAAGTCAGCGATATTAACCAATTGGGCACGGAGGCATGTGAATAGTTTAGAAACATTATCCAAATTATTCCAATTATTTCGAAATTAAAGTACATATATATTTCATGAATAGTTTGCCAATTATTATTACATTCTAGTGGAATAGTAATATGACCATGCTTTGATTTAAAAAAAAATACCAACCCGTGAGTGGTATTTTTGTCACCTGCAGATTCTGAATCTGATGGTTAGCTCATTATTTTTGTAAAATAGTCTTTGCTTGACAAAAGTACAGGATTCATTTCTCCACATTAGTGTGTCGATAAAAATGTCTTATACTAAATTAAAAGGAAGGTATGTTTAGGTTTAATAGGTAAAATATGTGATAATAATAATGTTTATCTTGCAAAAATAGTTCATCGAACGAATATGTATGAACGGAAACATCCATTTGCCCCATTAATTAATATAATACCGTTAAAATCATTGGATATTTTCATTAAATTTACATTTCAGTTCTTGCATACTCATGTTTACTAACTGGACAAATTGAAAGTCATAACAATATCAATAATCATTGAGAAAAGAAAGAGAAAATATAGTTTTCTGAATTTGAGTTTACGAATAAAAAGAAACAAACTATTTTCCCTTATGTGTAAGATAGTCACGGACAGTTGATTATGTGCTATAATACATAGCGCATTGATTAACGATAATAATTTATGAAAAGTGATCATTCAGCTTAACTGTTCACACGTTAAATTTTATTCGATTACATGTACATGTATAATTTTTACTGGCAATGGCTGATAGGAACGAGCAAAATAATGTTGATACAGCTTTAAAGGATTTAATGATTGAAATTAGACAGCAAAGAATTGAAGTTCAGAGTTTAAGAGAGGAGGTTCAGAGCAATTCGGGTTCTGTTTCTAGCGAAGTAAAAAAAGTTAAAAAAAGGCGAAAGACATTGTGTGGAAGTACAACAGAAATAAGATACAATTCGAGTTTAATGAAGATTTAGAGGACATAGTAGGGCAAGTTGTTTGGAGTTTAAACAATAACAAATTTGAATATTCTAAGGAACTGTGTGATGAACTTCAGAAAAAGTTAAAAAGAAGAAATAAATTAATAAGGTTGGCTGATGCATTGAGTGGAGGTTGGGAGGGAGACAGTTAAACAATAAGAAGCAAATCACATTGCAAGTTACTCGGAGGACGAGAGTTAAACCATTAAGGCGGAGAGTCGTGAACTCAAGGGAAAGAGAGATACTAGCAAGGGTCGGTCTGGTATTGGTCGGTCTGGCAGGATCCGTTTTACATTGGGGAGCTCAGCCATCGCAGGCTCTAGCACAGGACCTTCTAATGGGAGAGGTCTTTTTCGTGACCACGGAGGTTACAGTGGCTTCAACGGTAGCGTCGGCAACGTTCCCGGCTTTCGAGCGGCAGTCGGAAGAGGTACAGCCCCTGGTCCATGTTTTGCCTGTCGAGACAATGGTCATATCATGAGGTACTGCCGACGAGTGCAGAAGTCAGTCGGAGCAGCCGGGATCCAGTTCGGAGGGAAATCAGAATGAGAGTGTTGGGACTTTAAAAGATGAGTAGCTATTTGTCTGTGATAGATTTACTCACGATTATTACGAGTACGAACAGGGTCAAAAACACATTATTGTTCGAGGTAGGTTAAGAGAAAATATCCAGTTTTGGAAGGACATTGGTTCTAATGACTTTATATTAGATGTTATCCAAAATGGATACATAATACCTTTATTTTCAATGCTCCCGAAAACATATTGCAAAAACAATAAGTCTTCTTTATTAGAGGCAGATTATGTTGAAGAAACTATCTCAGATTTACTTGATAGACGTTTGATTGAAAAATGTGATGTTCAGCCGTATATTGTGAACCCATTAATTGTTTCTGTACAAAACAGTGATAAGGAAAGGCTCATATTAGATTTGAGAAACGTAAATTCGCAAATTTGGAAGCAATCTGTTTGATTCGAAGATACAAAAAAACAACAGCTTTTTCGTTTTTATACAAGGACCACAGCATGATTAAGTTCGACTGACCTTACATCAGCGTATCATTTTATTGAGATATTTATGCCACACACAGAGGATCTTGGGTTTTCCTGGACTAATAAGAACGGAATACAAACTTTTATGAATTTTTGGTTTTACCATTTGGGCTTTGAAGTGCTTGTTATATTTTTACCAAAAGGACCTTGGACATTTTCCTATTCAGATTGCCTATCCAATTAAGGAAAAGCTGACCTAGGGCTAGACTTCTGAAATTGCATAGTAACGATCGTTGAAGAACATTTCTTGATAAATGCGGCTTCATTTTACAAGTTTAAGAACAAAAAAGAAGACTTTGTAGACATTTCTCATTCTCATTTCTATTAAAATATGAACATAAATCATTTTTACGTTTTAAACATCTTTCCCCCCAGTGACGCAAAAAATATTTCATATGCCTTTGTAAATAATTATTATATACGTATGCTACAAAAATGGTACTTGGTCACAGCGGGGAGGGGGGAGGGGGGGGGGGGGGAAGTGTTTAAAATTGAAAAAAAAACTATGTACAGGGTGTCGGCAAATGAATTTTACATAAATATTTGACACTTATTGCATGTGTTTCCTAAACCTTACATATCTACAGCTTTATTCATTTTTGTAAATATTTCAAGCATAGAAAACACTAAACTAAATAAATAGCAGACATAGAAAGTCAAGCTAGAAAGCAGACTTATTCTAATAAGTATATCTTATGAATTTTTCAATCAGATCTTTTGCCTCTTGACAGTCTAAGTCCGTCGATTGAGTGTCATCAGGATTGAGACAACTGCGTCTGTCGTAAGTCATGAACCAAGCAAGTGGCTTAGACATATACATATATATATGTGTCTTCAACGTAAACATGACAAAGAGATATAGACGAACGTCTATGGGAATAGTGCCACATTGGTGCAAATGTTTTACCTTTTGTAGGACACAATTAAAGCGAACCTAGAATGCATTTTAAGAACAACATTTGCTTTAATTCGATCCACCATCCTAAACTCTAACAGAACTAGAGCTGCTTTTGAGAAAGGCAAATGTCTCCCACAACTGCCTAATCATCTAAATAGCAAGTCTGTCTTTATATACTATTTACACACTACAATTCAAGGGCCAGAACTCTAAAATGCCTGGACCGATTTGGCTCATTTTCGAAGTTGGCCGAGGTCTTATAGTCAATACAATTTGTTCAAGTTTGGTGAAGATCGGATGAGAAATGTTCGACTTAGAGTGCGGACAAGAGCAAAAAAGCCAATTTTCGGTAATTCAAGGGCCGTAACTACAAAATGCCTGAATGGATTTGGCTATTTATCAGACTTGGCTTAGGTCTTATTGTCAAACACATTTTGGTCAAGTTTAGTGAAGATCGGATGAGAAATGTTTGACTTAGAGTGCGGACAAGAGTAAAAAGGCCGATTTTCGGTAATTCAAGGACCATAACTCTAATATGCCTAGTCTGATTTGGCTAGTTATCAGACTAGGCCGAGGTCTTATAGTTGAACACATTATTTTCAAGTTTAGTGAAGATCGAATGAAAAATTTTCGACTTAGAGTGCGGACAATTTTTGTGACAAACACACAGACACACAGACTAGAGTAAATCAATATGTCTCCCACACCACTGTATAATGGGAGTCATAACTACACCAGACACCAATTCCTAAACTGTCCCAGTTGCTTCCAGAACTAACACTTACGCCCATAGAACTAGTACTGACTCGCCTAGAACTAACACTGACACGCCCAGAATTAACACCAATTCGCTCACACCTCTGGAACTTATTTCGAAGCCAACCGAAATACTATTAAGGACCTCAAAGAACTAACACACAACCCAAGATTGTCTACATAAATGTTGATACTAGCTAGTGAAGTTCTGTTCCACTGATATGAAATGCTAAAAGTAAGGCACCCTTGAACCCACAGTGGCATAGGCAGTCTCCAGCTCCCCTCCGCATCAACTGAAAAAGGTCAACTACACCAATGTATGGTCAGATACACCACAGTGACCACAGCATGTATTCAATATATAATCCAGCACATAATGCCCGGTCAGTATTGTACATGTGTAAATACAGTATAGCAAATAGATGTACTGAAAACTAACAATAGGTTATGATCAATGCATCAGTTATCATGGGCTCTCGGGTGGAAATAACTGAAGTACAGTTATGGGACCAAAAGTTTTGTTCCACTTTTATTGTTTCCTTTTCGTTTATTTTTTAAAAAAGTCAATAAAACTGATAATCTGCATAGCGTAAGTTTATTTATTGTGTTAGAATATTTCATAGTAGACATACCTTAAATGCCAATGCTTATTTTAACTAAAAATACACATATAAAATTTTTCAGAAATATGACCCTTAGTTACAAACTGTTCGAATTTCAAGAAAACGAATATGAAATAAAATTATTTTTGTGACAGTTTGATAGGAATATAACTTATTTATCAGTATTTGAAGCCATTATATAAAACTATGAGCTATTGAAATCAAGAAATAGCATTGCATTTAGGGCAAAATCCCTAGCATAATGTCCGATGTCCTTACAAGACCCTTACTTTCAAAATGGCGAGGTGAGGGAAAATCTGTTTTAATGTTTCTCTATAATGGATATGCTTGTGAGAAGACCATAGAGATTACTAGAAATGTTGGCAATCAAATAAAGGCAGATTATTTATTATCTGGTTTTATTCCAAATGATTAAGTGTCTATTTGGTAACCTGTTTAACAGTTAGAATTCTTAGGAACTGTTCTGGATTCTGATTCGGAAATCATTTGTATTCCTAAACAGAGGTTAGATAAAGCTTTCCGAACAATTTCATATATTTTGCTGTCTATTAAAGTTCATAGAAGAGTGACTGCTAGGAAAGTGGCTAGTATAGTTGGTCAACTGATATCAATGTCCATTTTCACAGGCCACGTGTGTCAGATAATGACACGTGCATTAAGTATTGACATTCTCAAGGCGCCTTATTGGGATTCGCATATAGTATTGTCCGATGACAGTGTAAATCAGTTAAGGGTTTGAGAGTCGAATTTGACTTATTTAAATAAACGGGATATTTTTGAGTCCAGAAAGTGCTCAAAGATTGTTTTTTTTCAGACGCTAATAGCTCGGATTATGCAGGTTATGAGATAAATGCAATCAATGGAACATCTCATGGTATGTGGAATGAAGAAAAAAAGGTTAAAATCATCCACATGGAGAGAGTTGGTCGCTGTGTATAGGGTTTTTACAGGCAATTTCTCATATTTTAGCAAGTCAAAATGTAAAATGGTATTCTGACAACCAAGGTGTTACCTCGATTGTGAAAAAAGCTTCAATGATTTACAAAGTATAGCTCTAGATATTTTTAGTTTATGCCTCAGGAATTCTATTTCTTTGGAAATGGAATGGATACCCCGAACTTCAAATGAGAGAGCGGACTATTTGTCTCGAATCGTTGATTACGATGATAGGGGTATTTCTTTTGATTTGTTGACCTTGATTCAAGATCATTTTCATTTAAGGTTGGAGGTTGATTGGTTTGCTTCGCCTCATAATGCCAAGGTTCCATTTGTTTTCATTTAAGATTTTTAAATGAGTCTTGTCAGGGAATATATGCTTTTGCAGAGCCATGGAGTGATTATGCAGGCTTGTTTGTTCCCCCAATATCTGTAGAAAAATCAAAGAGGATACGGCGTTTTCGTATTACTTCTTTGGAGATCAGCGATATTTTGGACATTGATATGTCCAAACGGGAATTTTATTCCAAATATTTTGGCATGGTTTGATTTGTCAGTGAGAAAAGAGTGTTATATTAAATGTAAAAATGAATTAGGTATTTTTGGTAATACTGATTTGGCTTTTAGAATGCTGGCACTCTATATTGACTTTAGAGGAAGATAATCGAGAAATGATAATTCATATTGATACTGTACGAGTTGTCCTACCCAAATTTGTAGTAACTGATAGTATAAATATCCTATCATATTGTTAATGTTTAAATGGTTTATTTAAATACACATATATTTATGCTGTACTAATAAGGAGTTTTTTTTGTAATTTTGATTAAACTAAGTGTAGAAAATAGTGGCAACATTTGTTGCGTTTTAAGACGTCAGTGTTTGTTTAATTTATAAGGTGGCATCAATGACTGTCATGTCTCTGTTTAAATTCATGAAAAGGTGGCATCACCGGCTGTTATGAGACGACAGCGTCTGTTTATATTAAATTCATAAAAAGGTGCCATCACCAGCTGTTATTAGACTACTGTCGCTATAAAAAAAGTGGCATCACCGGTTGTTATTAGACGACTGCGTCTGTTTAAATTCATAAAAAAGGTGGCATAACCGACTGCGTCTGTTTAAATTCATAAAAAGGTGGCATCACCAGCTGCGTCTGTTTAAATTAATAAAACGGTGGCATCACCGGCTGTTATGAGACGACAGCGTCTGTTTATATTAAATTCATAAAAAGGTGCCATCACCAGCTGTTATTAGACTACTGTAGCTATAAAAAAAGTGGCATCACCGGTTGTTATTAGACGACTGCGTCTGTTTAAATTCATAAAAAAGGTGGCATAACCGACTGCGTCTGTTTAAATTCATAAAAAGGTGGCATCACCAGCTGCGTCTGTTTAAATTAATAAAACGGTGGCATCACCGGCTTGTTATGAGACTACTGCCTCTGTTTTAAATTCATAAAACGGTGGCATCACCGGCTGTTATAAGACGACTGCGTCTGTTAAGATTAAAAAAAAGGGTGGCAAAGCCTGTTATGAGATAACTGCGTCTGTTTTTAAATCATAAAAAAATACTGGCTAACTATCACCAAATCCAGACGACCACCAAACCAGACAGTCCCGTAAATGCTTTATTTCGGTCCTCAAACTTGCTCATCTGATCATGATCAAATGGACGCTTGATTTTCAACAACAGCGAAGTTACAAGGGTTAAATTTAGGTATTTTACAATAAATGCTACATTGCATTCCATCTGCACTCACGAAGCATGTTTACATGTCGGGGGAAGTCGGAAGTGGCGTGATGCGCACGCGCAGTATTTCCGTGAGGTCCCGCCATAAATCTGATTTGAAGTAAGCAGACGAGACGTTAAGATAACACTTAAACCGGGGGAATACAGCTTTGATAATTCAGTGCATGATTTTAATACACCCTAAAACACATTTTCATATCAAAATATCTACTTCGAAAAGTGGAATTTTAAAAGATTCAGTCGGGAGAGGTAGATCAAATCATCAATTCAATAGAGGTAATTCTAACAATTCTATGACTGTATGACTACTTTCCCTCGGTTGAAAATGAAGTTGAATTCAATACTAAACGTAAATTGAAAATTAATAAAGTGACAACTCGCTGTCCATATATGGTCCGCAAACATGGTACTGTTAGACCTTAAAACAACGTGATTCGGTGGCCCTTCGTTCGGGCCTCGAAAAAATACTTGACCTAATTTTAGAAGTAGCAAAAATAGCTCTTCAGCTGGGAGGAGAACCTAGCTTTGTTCACATGAAATTTCAACCATTGGATATATCTATTTCCCGAGTTATCTTGAAAAATATTACAGTGTCCGGTTGTAGGACGCTAGCCAGTAGGTCTCATCGGCTGTGTTAAGATGACTGTACAAATTGTTTTGACAACGAATTTCAAACAGTTTAATGTAAGAGTTATTGTATTCAAAGTATAATTTTATATTTGATTTTTGAATAGTTTCTGTTCTTTTGTTAACATTTATTTCTCAAGGACCATAAAGACGAAATCGAAGAATTACCTGAGGTATTGGCGGGCAAGGTGGAATTATTGCAGAAATCTAGAAAATACGTGTCAAAAGTATAAGAACAGTTTTGATCGTTGGAGAAAATGGGCTTATTGTAATGGTTTGGGAAGAGGGGATATTTTGCCGGCGAAACCTTTATCAGTGTCATTATATTTGTGTTCAATTATTCAAAGTGCGAATGGTTCATGTTCTGTTATTGCTGCGAAATTAAAAGGTGCCACGATTTTTTTATTATCTTAAGTCACCGACTGAATCAAAGCTGGTCCAAAATGTTTTGGAAGCTGGAAAAAGAATTCTTGCTAAACCTGTTATCAAAAAAGAACCAATTACCATTTCGATTTTTTTGATGTGCATTAACGTCTTTATGAAGAAAACAACGCTAAAATTCAGCGAATAATTTGTACATGTTTGATTGCGTTTGCAGGATTTTTGGGAAGCTCTGAGCTTTTGAATATTTTAATACTATTTTTGACAAGGAGCACATGGGTATTTTCATGGAAACCAGTAATTTTGGATTGTGATATCCCGAACCGGTACTGCTCTGTGCCCTCTTGTAAATGTAGAAAAATTGATACAATGGGCATGTTTAAAAGAAACGGATTATTTGTTTTGTAATCTATCTAAAGTAAAAGGCGGTAGAGTGTGTAATAAAAAGATGTCTTATTCAAATCTGCGAGATCGGTTTAAACTGGCACTGACGCCTCATGTTTCTAATGTCAAGAAATATTGTCTACACTCATTGAGATCAGGGGGTGTGGGAGGCATTAAATGGCATTAAAGACAGAATATTTACAAGGCACGGTTGTTGACTGAACGACAGTGCAAATGGCGGATATATTAAGGACACTTTGAAGGAAAGACTGTCAGTGTCTAGAGCACTGGGAATGTAAATATATAGTTGGTGTATTAGTTAATATTGCAAGGCAAATCAAATATTTGCATTCTATTTTGTTTACTGTATAACAGAATAGTAACGGTTTGCATATGTGTTAGAATATAATCGATCTTTAATTTATAATCCCGTTCTTTAATCTTCATGTTGCGCCTCGTAAGTGCTTCGTATATGACGATTATCAAATAATAATTTGAAATGTTGTTTGTAGCTAGACTTATTATTTTTGGTAAGGTTCGTGATGTACGTGACGCTATGGTCACGTTAGGGAGGTAACTTTGTCTACTGACTATTAATTTTAGTATAGTCAATGTAAGTTTATTTTATATAATTCATTTGGTATAGATATTGGTCTATTCATGAATTCATTCGCTAGTTGTAAATATAAAGTAAATACAAAAAATAAACATTCACTTGTAGCATTTGAAGCATGTACACTACTTTTTTATTAAATACTTTTATTTCTCTATGGTCATAATACAAGATGTCCACAAAGAAATACTTAAATTAATTAACCCATACTAACACTCACTTGTATTTACCTATACACACAACACACATATTCATATTCATATGCATATACATATACACACAAATACATTAAATACATATGCAGATATCAGCAGGTATAATTTTCAAAATAAAAAAAAAAAAAACAGGAAAAAAAAAAAAAAACAGAAAAAAAACAAGAGGGCCATGATGGCCCTATTACGCTCACCTGTTATCATTGCACTTGAGGACAAGAATGTCCTCAGAAAAAATATCTAAGTCCAAAGGACAGGAACAACAAAGGGAAGAAATTAAACCAAAAAGAAAAAAAATTCTTACAAGGTAGAGGTATGTCAAAATACACCTAACAATTGGAGGTACCATCCATATTGTACAACAGAAAAGTGGTCTCGGTTTTTCCCTACGGCCAATAATAAAAAAGTTACTAAAAACAAGCTATTTATAGTAACGTAAAAGGGAAGTAATTAAAAAAAAAATGATTGTAAGTTAACAAAAGAAGGATCTGCCAAATAAATTTGTTGACATAAATGAAATTTCAGTATCTTCATTAGTTACGGAGATATACCCATTTTAATTTGAAATAAAGGGAGGTAATTTGACATAAAATCAGTCCATAGTTATCTACCCTCATTGGCTCAGTCCAACTAATGACAATAATGAAATTTCAAATAAGTCCTATAAGTACTTACTGATATAAATCCATTTTGATTACAATCAGGGGAGGTAATCAGATATAAAATAACTCTGGAACCTACGAATGGATCTGATTTGTCATGGAATCCATGATTTTTTGTTGTTGAAGATATTTTGGAAGTTTGTATCAAATAAAACCATAAATGAAGTCTCTATATGGCTGCAAAAGCCAATATAGCCAATTTTGGACCTTTAAGGGGTCATAACTCTGGAACCCATTAAAGGAATCTGGCCAGTTCAAGAAAGGAACCAAGATCTTGTAGTGATACAAGTTGTGTGCAAGTTTGGGTAAAATCAAATCATAAATGAATCTGCTATTGTGCAGACAAGGTCAAAATAGCTAATTTTGGCCCTTTCAGGGGCCATAACTCTAAAATCCATTATGGGATCTGGCCAGTTCAAGAAAAGAACCGAGATCTTATGGTGACACAAGTTTTATGCAAGTTTGATTACATTCAAATCATAAATGAAGCTGCTATTGTGCAGACAAGGTCAAAATAGCAAATTCTGGCCCTTTCAGGGGCCATCACTCTGGAACCCATAATGGAATCTGGCCAGTTCAAGAAAGGAACCAAGATCATATGGTGATACAAGTTGTGTGCAAGTTTGGTTAAAATAAAATCATAAATAAAGCTGCTATTGTGCAGACAAGGTCAAAATAGCTAATTTTGGCCCTTACAGGGGCCATAACTCTGGAACCTGTAATGGGATCTGGCCAGTTCAAGAAAGGGACAGAGATCTTATGGTGGTACAAGTTGTGTGCAAGTTTGGTTAAAATAAAGAAGACAAGAAATTGTTGATGCACGGACGGACGCACGAGACGGACGGACGGACGGACGGACTGACGACGGACGAAGGGTGATCGCAAAAGCTCACCTTGTCACTATGTGACAGGTGAGCTAAAAACAGCGAACGCCTAACGGCGTATTGGCCGATTTGCCGAGTTTTCCGAATTAGGTGATAATGAGTTAAAGTTCTAATAAAGGCATATAATAAATAACCCCCAAATTAATAAGCACTATTGAAGGAAAAGGGAAAATAGAAATGGACAGGTCGAAAATGAAATTAAAGAAACAAATTGGTGTAAAAAAATTAAAGTAAGAAAACACCATTTTTAATGTCTATATCCCTGTGACTTGACCTTTGACTCCAAAATCAATAGAGTCGTGTACACATCAATAGCAACATACGTATGAAATTTCAAGGTCCTAGGTGAAATATTTGTCCAGATATTAAACGGAAACAATTTTCAATATTCTGGTCCCTGTGACCTTGACCTTTGATCCAGTGACCCCAAAATCAATAGAGGTCTTGTACACATTAAGATATACATACCTATGAATTTCCAAGGCCCTAGGTGAAATACTTGTCCAAATATTGAGCGGAAACGATTTTTAATGTTCAGGTCCCTGTGACCTCGACTTTTGACCCAGTGACCCCAAAATCAATCAATAGGGGTCATGTAAATATAAAAACCAACAAACCTATGAAGTTTCAAGGTCCTGGGCGAAGTAGTTGTTGAGAAAAATGAATGAACAAAAAGGTTAACATGAGACTCATGATCCCATCCATACACCCGGACAACCCTAATCTACAAGCCGGAATTTTCTTTTAAAACCCGGCCAAAAATGACATACAATATCTTATTAGGAAAAACTTTCCGAAAGTGTTAGTAATGCAGAATAGAAAATATACTACTCTACTTTATATTTAATTTTTTAATTATATCCTTATAATTAAAGGAGTTCATCACAATATTTTGTGCGCAGCTCAATCGCGCAGCAAGCGATATCCACTGTAAAGTTCAGAATTCGCCGCCGAAAGTGCATAATTGTCAGATATGAGGGCACTCGCGCAAAATATATCGTATGTACTGACAATATAGGTCGTGCATCCATATTTTACCTTTAAAAGTGATGGTGTTTTATTGGAGGAGTAGTTGTAGAAAGTGCTCGAATCGAATACATTGTGGACAGCCAATTTGAAAGTAAACTATTTCGTCCAGTAATGATGAAGCCGACTCCCAAGTCAAATAAAATTCCAGAAAATCTTAACGTAGATATATCTCCTTCAAGTTCAAATGTGACTTCCTAAAAATGTTGTTATACTTTGTGTGCCCCAACCCGAATTTCACGTAGTAAGACCAGAGTTATGGCCCCTGAAAGTCAAATTGTACATAAAGGGTCTAAACATTTGTGTCGCATGTACCTCAAAATTACATGCGCCAAGAGTCACGAAACCACACAAGAATTAAATTCAGAATGCGAAGTTGTGCACCAGTGCTTTTATTTGAGGTTTCACTCAATAAAAACAGATTTATGTCCCTTGACGTGGTCAAATATATACGTAAATGGGATGTGAAAGTTTGTGTAGCACGTATCTCAAAAAGTATTTGATCTAGAGGCTTGTAACCTTAAAGGAGCATTATTCCGCATGTGAGTAAGAATATTGGTTAAGGAACTGATAATAACATTGTGTAATTTGTTTAGTAAGAAAAAAAATGTTCATAATTTTTAGGTGGGTGGGGTAATGAAAAAATACTTTTGTGGGTGGAGTGAATATTTTTTAATTTTTCTTGAAAACAAGCACGGGTTGATATTATTTTTTTGGTTTAGATTTTTTTGTCTTAGTTCTAGCTTACATAATATAACATTTGGAAAAAATCTGTCCGCTAGATTTTTCATATCATTAAGAAATACTTCGTGTTTTTCTCAGTTTCAGATACTTTCGACATCTGTCAAGAGTTAATATATCTATATGTCGACATTTTATGCATAGTTATAGTGGTGTTATTAATTCGGATGCATAAAAAGTAACATCAGAGTGAAACTTCGAATAAATAATTGTTTGCAGTAGTTTTATTATAAAATGTATGTACTGTTTCTTCAGATAAAAATACCGATTTGGTGTTCTTAATAAACTTTGAATATTGAAAAAAGAAGCACGGGTACCTATTAGTTTTATTTTTTATTTTAACTTGTCATACATCAATCTATAAATATGCAAAGTTACAAAAAATTCTGTCCGCTAGAAATAATTGTGAAAAACATCTTTAAGCTGACTCGGACTTCGGCAAACATGTGATAAAATAATGAACCTCAATATAATTTGGTCTAAATGTGTACTGACCCATTGAAGGTACCTACATTTCTCACAGAAAAGTCAGTTTTCCACAAAATTTAAGTGAATATGTGTTTTTGCATGTATGAATATTATTATATAAAAAGTTGCGAAATATTCCATATTTGAGAGGCGGAATACTTTAGTGGGAATGTAATGAACTGATAGAACGTAGACAGGAAGGCTCAATTGTTCTAATAAACAAAACGTATATCACAGATACCGCCAGATTTATAATAAAGTAGAAAAAGTGGAAACTCCATAGGTCGCTCAACACGACAAAAATGACACTTGGGTTTTATTCGAAAGCAGAGGACCAATGCAGTTGCGTTCATTTTTTCAAAAAAAAATTTGGAGTAGACTTATATAGATGTTATATTTCTTAAGAATACTTTGAAACTTGATTACTAGTAATGACAGGCTATATGTTACGGAAACACATGAGAATTAGTTGTTTTGATGAAAAGCGAAAAGCGTTTGTAACGCTTTACTCGAGGTAAACTGTCTCGATTATAAATATCTATATTCAACGCGCATTGAACACTAAATCTTCCATAGCGCTATTGGTAACGATAGCGGAAAACGTTTTTATTGCTGCGGCGGTCCGGGTTCGATTCCCGACGCGGTCATTTGTTTTCTTGATTTTGGCTTTTTTATAATAGATTAGAAACAGAAAAAATATTCTAATGTTCATAATATTTGAAATGGAGATCATTTTTAGCCAAAATCATTATTAGCCAAAATCATCATTATCAAAGACACATGTGCGAACGCCATGAAATAGACTAGATTTCAACGACTGAATGTCAGAACACTAGCCTAAAATCTTAATAACAAGGCTATCAATATACGGTTCTATTTTTATAGCAGACACGTAATTCTATCGTTACGAATGGACTATTTCCTATGTCACTTGTTAGCGTTAAACGAACTTTATGTAACATTTGTCATAACATTTAGAATTCTTATTATTTTTCAGTAAATATAGCGCTTAACAAACCCACTTTTCAAGATGGTACGCTTCTCTACCCTGCAGCTAACCAGAACGCAATCTGGTCATCAGGACATGCTGTTGACGGGAAGAAAAATTGTGTAAGACAAGCATCATACATTGACTACAGCGCAACAGATGTTAAGGTAGAGCCTTGGTGGCAGGTTGATCTAGGCGGTCTTTACAATATAAAGAAAGTCATGGTTTACGGACAACCTGAACAAAACCCAAGTATGTATCAATCTAGTGTCATTAATTGTATTTTCTTTTTACAGGTAATATGGAAATGGGTAGAGACAAAGCTCTTACAGAAAAATGGCTGTTCGTGATATAAGGCAAACCAGTTCTCGCAGTGCTTAAAAATGAATAGTTTTGTTACTATTTCAGGTGTAAGATAAAGAGATCAATTTTATTGCAAATAGAGTGATATCGCATTAATTTGTAGTTTTTAAACGAAGATTATGGTTCGAAAGGTACAGTAATAGTATTAGAAAGTAAATAAGTAAGCAAAGCTAATCTACCATGGGGCCCTCTTATGACTATAATGAATAGTATTATGTTCATAGGAACAAATATTTAACAGAAATCAAAGAAGAAATTATATATGCATAAAACAAATAACATGAAATGTCGGTAGCATTAAAATCCATTCATCTATCGATACATTTTATACAGTTAAATTTAAAACATGGCAATGATTTCTATTGGCAAACAATTACATACAACTGGCCCTGAGTATAAAAGGCTTCCATTAAATATTTCACGGTGTGTTTTTGGTATATAAAAAATAAAATTTGTATTAGGACGCAAAGTTAACGTTGTGTTATTTGTTTCTGGCTTTTGCAGAAACATTTCATTTATATAAGGATGTAAGCCAGTTGACACTTTATACATAAAACTTGCCTTCTTGAAGAAGACGCTTATTAAATCTTTGAATATTAAGAAATTTTAAAGCTTTCAAGATCAAATCTTGAAATCTTTGTGTACTAACCTAAAATAATGCTTACACAGGCTTACACATTTGTTTTCGTAGTATTTTGTTTGCATGTCTGCTAAACAAACTGAAGATCATTTTTCCAATTTATTGCATTTGTTATTAAATCTATATATTCGTATTGTCTTGCCAATAAAACGTAACTGCGGGCACAATCGTACAACTTTTGACACGAATATATACAGCAAGCTATAATTGTAAATGAAAATGTTATATAAATATATTAATTAAAATATTACTCCTTAAAACGCCTAGATTATTACGTTCTTCTTAAATAACGTACATAGTAATATAGTTTTAAGCGTTTATCTCTTTAATTCATCACGTGTAATACCGTTATGAATAAATGGTTATCCCGTTACGAATAAATGGTCAAGCAAGCACATGTGTCTATTAACAAAACGCGATTACTGTGGCCTTTATTTACTAATACCGGATCAACCCATAATAATGAAATAGGGAATCAGGTGGACATATTACATGATAAATATCTTATATAGTAAAATCGATGTAATTAACGGCTTAGTCTAGTGGTTAACACGTATGATTTGCAAGCTTACGAAGCGGGTTCGAATACAGGACGAGCTACTTTGTTTTCCAGCATATTTTACCTGGAGAAGGAATACAGGTAAAAGTATTTGTATTATGATTTTCTCGTTGCCTTATACTGAGTACTTATTGAAAGTGCTTTTTAATGAATATTTATATGTCATGACATGAAAAATAAATTAAATAAACAAATAGAAAAAAATAACGAAAGAAAAAAATACATAGAAAAGACGATATAAAAAGACCTGCAAAAATAGAATAAGTAAAAATAATTTTAAAAAATGACCCGAACATACACTTTACAAGCATAAAGAGAATAGAAGTCCGACACACTATCCCTCGTATGTTATTGAATAATGATTGTCCTCCATTGTAAGTTCTTAAACACTAATTCCATACACCGCTGAAATGTATGTGGAGCCCCTGTAAGGCCCTGCGGCATAGTAGTAACATATTGATACAGACCGCCCCTGCTGGTGCCAAATGCAGTCTTTTCACGATCTCTCTCATCCAGTTCTATTTGGTAAAATCCTGACAAAAGATCTAATGAACTGTAATAATTATTTCCTCCCAAACTTTCTAAACAACTGTCAATTCTTGGCAATGGATAGGCACATTTTTTACTTAAATCATTTAAACCTCTATAATCGACAACGACGCGCACTCCTCCCTGTGGGTCCTTTTTCCTTACGAAGCATAAAGGTGCAGACCATGGACTCTTACTTTCTTCAATTATTCCCATTTCAAGTTGTTGAATATTTTTTTCTTCTTGGCCTTCGAACGCTTTTGGCACCCGTCTAGGTGGTATTTTAAGAGGTCGAACATTTTCTTGCACTTCAATTGTATGTCGCACTATAGAAGTACGCCCTAAATCTGTGGAGGAACTGGAAAAAGCATCTTTATGTTTCTCCAATAGACACTTCAATGCTTCTTTTTGTGACACATTGAGATTTTCTGAGGATCTATGGTACAGGTCCTTTAACCCACTACTCCATGTAGTCATGTCATGTTTTAAGTCATTTTCACTTGTTTTGATATTATTGTCCAATATTTCACAGTCATTTAAATCAACATTTTCTCTCAATAAATCCTCTTTTTTAGTTTCATGTAAATATCCCAATAATGACCCCTTCGATAATTTCACTTTTCGATTAGAGGTGGTGTTAACTAGTCTAAAGGGAATTGAATCACCCTGAATTCTCTTTGGAGCAATGAGCACACTTCCCATCAAAACATTGTTAGCCGGTTGTTTATTCTCTGTAGGGTAAATGATGCCCAATGATGAATTAATTTTACCGAAATTTATAGCCTCCCCAGGTATTACTGTTTCTGAATTCGCTGGAATTGTTACTCTTGACCTTGTGGGCACTCTGACTGCCCTCAAGGGAACTTTTTCAACTAGAGTTCTACATATTTTCCCATTCAATTTTAATCCCTTTTTAGCACTGAGTTGGTAATCATTTTCGTACAAGAAGTCTAATCCAATTAGTCCATCTTCATGAATAGGTGCAATTAATACAGTGTAATTAAAAGTTTGACCCGATGCACTAAATGAAAATTCACATTGTCCATCTATGGCTAATAAACCATCATCCGCAACTTCAAGACGTATTGAAGAGTCAACCTTACACAACTCAGGTCGCACATCCTCTGGTATTCTATGATATAATGCAGTAGAGAAAATCGTAGTACAGGCACCAGTATCTATGATTAAGTTCGCACGCACAGTTTGAAAAAATATTTACAGGCAATATAATGGAAACACCATCTGTATTAGCACTCCTACACTTAATAGTCTTAAATTCAACTTCACTGTTATTGACCAAGTCTGGGCCGTTAGGCTTGGTCGAAGCTAGTTTTCCGACTTGTTACCTTCCTGAAGGTTTGCCTTACACTCGTCCGCATAGTGACCAAACTGCTGGCATCTAAAACACTGCACATCTTTTCTTGGGCGCTGATTTACTTTACGATCCGAGGCTGATCTACTACTTTTAACATTCAACTGGTTCGCGAGATGATCAATCGTTTTGCCTATGTTGGATTTCAGATCCCTACCAAATTCTTGCAGTCTTGCTTCTGTTACATAAGGTTCCCTGCCCGTGTCAGTGTTCCTAATTCTCGCCCCTCTCACGTCATCTCTGATGCTGGAATAGTTGTCGAGCAATTCTCTTGCCTGATCGATAGTTTTTGGGTCCTGCATCCCAATGAAAAAAGCCGCCTGAGAATCCTGAAGTCCCTTAAGAAAGTGCCGAAGGTTTATCGTTTCCCTCGTCTCGTTGTTCGCTGTGGGGTAACCTTTTATTACCAGCCTCTTAACCCCTGTCACATATTCAGCCAATGATTCTTTTTCCCTGTTGTATTTCCGGTTTTCTAACTCAGCCAGATAGGAGGAAGTGGAGCGCTTTTCCTGAAATCGCGTCGCCATACATGATTTCATCTTTGCATAACTTGACAATTCGTAAGCTCCCAGCTGCTTGAAAGCGTATTCCGCAGCATCACCGCGTAAACTGTTCTTAAGGCGGAACAAAGGTTCACTATTGTCCCACTTGCACGCATCAACCATAGCTTCAAATGGGCAAATGAAACTCTCCCAGGATGATTTGCCATCAAAGATAATTTGCCTTGGTAGAGGAACCTCGTATTTATTACGGCCTCTCATCTGTTGATTTTGCTGCCTTGATGTATTGCTGTTTTCATTTGAAACTGTGTCCCTTTCATTGACTAAATTTTTTATCTGATTGTCTTTTTCCATAGAAATGTCATTGATTCGTTGTTGATAACTGCGCACTAATTCATCTCTTTGTAAAGTAATTTCCTGTTCATTCTTGCGTAGTCTCTCACTTAAAGTCAAATTATCAACTTCCGCCGATTTAAGTTTTTGTCTCAAATGTTCAACTTCAGCTAACAATTGTTCATGACTGTCATCATCTTCAATTGTGACAGAATCTTTTTCTTGTTGCTTTTTAGGTCCCAAGATTGTCACTTAATTGTCACCACAAATATTTTAGATAGAAATATATGTCCAAATTTCTGATAAGCACGTGTGTAAGTCCATTTCCGTCGGTGCCACCAGTGTTGAAAAACATAGATTCGGGGGTGAGGGTTTATACTCCATTGATGAAATAACACTTTAATTCCAGTTTTCTATGTTAGTTTATTATGTGATGGTGATGGAAATATAGACATCAAAATTACAATTCTCTCATTCCTCTGGTCTAAAGTCACATAAAATTATAACTGTAAAATATTTCATTTCTTGTTTCTATGATCTGTCATTTTCAAAGTCCGAGCCAAAAGTAAAGAAAACCTCAAAAGTTCTGACCTAGGCTTATATACAAAAGTATGTACCCTCCCATATTTGGAGTGTATCATAGTAATGAAAGACAAAGATTACCCCTAATATTTATGAGGATAACCGTTGACTGATGGTACCATCCCAAATATGGAGCCACCTATAACTCTAACAAATCAGACATGTTTACGATGGTACATGATGACAACATACCCTGATAAAATGATACACACTCCAGTCCCAAGCAATTTATGAGGGTAACTGGTGCATGACAACTCAAGTAGCAGAGGCCAAAGGTTTTCATCAGTAGAATCAATTAATAAATCAGCTTTAATAAGATTGCCAAATTTACAACAATAACTATCTTTAAAAAGGGATTGGGATTGATATTTATGTACAAGTGTGTCTGACATTATGTAAAATATACCATAACATACAGTTTGAAAAACAAAACTATCAATCACAATGCAGTCCGTTCATATTCCTTGCTTTACTGACTTCTATATCTAAAGAAATGTTTACTGTTATCAGGTAAAATTAGCCACAATCGGATCTGAATATTCTCACTGGGAATACCGCTTACTGTTCAAACAATTATGAACAAAATCCTGTCCAGTAATTGATTATAAATGTAATCTCACTTTATCACTTGCTTCAGGAAGTAGTCATTATGGCAAAACTGGCTGAAAGAATGTTATTTAAGATATAATAAGTTCTTAAACGAGGTTTATCGTAGAATAACCCGAGATTTGAGTTCTTATACGTAGGAATATATCACGAAGGCCGTAGGCCTGAGTGATATATTGTATCGCATAAAAACGAAAAACTCTGGTTATTCTACGATAAACCTCGTTTAAGAACTTATTATTTCGATTCTAACACGACATACTTGCATCAAACGTGTTAGAAAAAATGGTAACTACTTTTTACGACCGTGCTACGCACCTGGATCGGATGACGTCATTGCACGCGAGTGGTTTATTGCAGAATAACCCGAGATAGATTTTGCTCTACATGTATTGTACTATTTATTTGACCTGTCAAAACATGTTTCCGGCTTTCATGTTAATCTTATATAGGCGTGAACAGAATACAATGAAAGCCGGGAACAAGTTTTGACAGGACAAATAAATAGTATAATATGTAGGTTATTTGCTGTCGTGTTAGAATTTACTATAATTTTAATTTCTAGTTGTTTCGCTTGCCGTTGCAATTTTACGAAGTCTATTCAATTTTACAATATCACAGGAAAGTACCTGATTTTGATAAAAAACAACTACAAAGCAATTATTTACTTTTTTCACAACACCGAATAATTGTCTTCAGTAAAATCTGAGAAGTTGTTCTCATTGTCCGAGCACTCTTATTTCAGCTTTTTGGATACTAAAACTGTAAGAAATCCAACATTTTCTAGGTCAGATTTCCTCAGCGCGGATTAAATTTCTAAAACAATCAAGAAAATATCACGTCGCGGCATTTGTAATACAATACAACATTTTGTTTTCTGCATACCGTTTTCAAACATAAACCTTATAAAAGTGCATTTCGTGCATAGAAACCTGCAACTTAAGAAACTTTCCAGAAATATGTAAACTGAAATTAGGAGTTTTCATATTTTTCAAGTGCATGTATACTTTTTATCGGAACTGAAGCAGTTTCAGTAAATGTAATGATTAATCCAAACATTACCAGATTTTTATAGTTACCAGTCATTCACTGTCAGCCATACAGAATGAAATATTGACAATTGACTTTCTAACTGTGCATATCTGGCCCAAGACCACAGTTAGTTTTACTATATGTTTTATACAGACACTTTACTCTATTTCAGTTTTGCATGCATTCCAAACCCCCTAAATTACCCGAACCCAACAGAACTATTCAAGAGACAACATTTCAGCCACAATAAATATGTGGCTGACCGGCTTTTTTACGCGAACATAAAATAAAAAATGTGGAAACTCCACAGGTCGCTTAATACGACGTAGTAAATGCATGCTACCGTCCACGCCCTCTAGCCCCGTGTCGAGCAGAGCTCAACATTTACATATGCTTCAAGTACAAAGTCGCGCTTATTGGATGTACGCACACACTGAGTCTAAAGGTAAGGTTCATAGTGTGCAGTTAATGCGTGTTTACGTTCAATGTGGCAGAATGAATGCCTTTAGTCCTCAATGACAGAAAGTTCACTATGTATAAGGTATATGCTTTACTCTTTAAGTTATTATAGTAAACCTTTAACACGTCTGATAACATCATTGATAAATACTTTATATCTCTATTGCAGATAATTAATTGTTTTAGGCTGCTGCACATTTTGTTTACATTAAAAACTACACGGATAGTTCTGCAGAACTATTTTGTACGGCTTAATTAGTCACGTGAAACAAATGGCTACGTGACAGCCCCTCTTTGGTCTTGCGCCAAAACAAACGTATCATGTCTATACGCTTTATTGCTGTAATAAAAAATCGATTAAAATTTCTGATCTTTAAATTACAATGTTTTCAAACGACGTTTCTGAAATTTGGCACTATGTACAATTGTAATTGAGGACCTGGAACTAGTTCAGGTATAGATCTACATCTTGAGATGACGTTCGTTTCAGATAAAAAGCTCTAGAATTTACGGTATGGTAAATCGGTCTGCGTAGTTATGCCGCCCGCAAAGAAAACGAGACGTATACGGCTTTATGAAGTCCAATTCTTTCTGGAATGATAATTTCACCCAAAATTACAAACTGAAGAAAAATCAGTGCAATCTGTTTATAAATTATAAACCTTGCACACCATGACCATTTACATTAAACATATTCTTAAATTGTGTATCGAGGTTGAGCTTCCTAGTAAAAACAGCCTCTCTCTTTGTAAAGAATGCTTTAAATGGTCAACACTGTCTGTTGAATTTTTCAAAATGGCTAAATGTCCGTAAAACCTGATACACCACAATTGGCTTTCGGACCAATTTCAGTGACTATTTGCCCGACTGACCCAGTAGCTTTTTTGGCCCTGAAATATGTGACCATGCAACATTTGAAAATATAAGAAGCTAAACTTTAGTCATAATATCTCAGATTAAGTACTCAAAGGGTTTAGGTGATCACATGTATGTGAACATATGTTTCAAAACAATCTGACTGTCAAGGAAGTATGATATCTAAAAGTGCCCCTCACAGCAAATATTTTGTGAAAATTTATGTCAAAATGTGATATAAAACCTCCCAACCAAGTCTTACGTTTTACATTTGTAAATGATGCCATAACATACAGTTTAAATCACATATCAGACTGTCTATATCATATGTCTAACTGAGCAGTAATTCTGAAGAGATGTGTACTGATATCAAGTAAAATTTACTATAATATGAGTACCGTTAATACGCCGTTTTGTTTTCTGCATACCGGTTTCAAACATAGAACTTAATAAAATGCATTTGATGCACAAACACATGCAAATTGAACTTTTCAAAAATAATGCTATAGATTGAAACTGGGAGTTTTCAAGCGGATGTATACATTTTACGCCAACTGAATCAATTTCAGCATAATTAATGATTAATCCAAATATTTACCAGATTTTTATATTTACAAGCCATTCACTGTTATGACCCTAAATGTTTGTTATCTCGACGTTGATTAGATCAATGATTAATTAATGTCTCATTGCTCTTTATAGTTCTCTTAAATTGTAATGTTTTGGCTTGTTGTGTCCTTCATACATACAAACCGATTCATTCCTATCTCTACTGACAGAATTTAAAAGGCAAACTTTTATGAAACGTTAAATCTCAAATAATTTGTGTCTAACTTTTGTTACCGACCTAAGTGAGGTACGATAAAAACGCGTCTAATCTCTTTATGGCTTTATGGCTTTATGGCTAGGTATTTCATTCAAATCTGTCTGTCATCTTTTCATTGCACCAATATGGTTTCCTCAGCTGGGTACTCTTCGAAATATATCTCCATATTGTACAGAACAATGTTAAATAACCTAATTGTGTACATCTGCATATAGAATATAGTTAATTCTTGTGTTTCAGGTCAGCTGAGGGGATTTCGATTATATCTTTCTGCGATAAACGAAACTAGCCAGGAGACATTAGTGTATGAAAATAACAGCACTTATCCAGATCATGGATTTTTTACAATAAATCCAGTAAATAGGTTATCAGTTTCATCTCGTTACGTCACAATTTATTTACCAAATACAACAAACAGTGAACGAACAAAACCAGGCCCGCTTGTGCTATGCGAAGTGGAAGTTTTCATTTCGGGTAAGTACATGTACTTACATTTTAAACGGAAATATAATCAATACCGATCGGAATTAACATTTGTAATTTTGGAACGAAAGAAAAAACAACTGTCGAATAGAGGAAATGAATATATGAGCGAGTTTAGAGCTCACAGAATAGGTCTGCTCTGGTAACTGATCATACATTCCTCATAGAAGAGTTGACTGGTTCAAGACTTGTAATGATTTTACAGAATGAGCAGCGCTAAAGCAGTTATACTATTGAAAGAACCAAGAATGTTACTGGTCAGTTAAGTTATTGATAGGAGTTATTATATGTGCGTGTACGCTTTATCCTTGACCTTAAAACAAACGACATATGAAACAGCTGCTTCTGATCAGTAATCAACATTTAACGATTGGTGTCCGTTGGACCAAGAGTTCTGAAGTGATTTATAAGGAAACGTTTTCAATCTTAACGTTACTTTGACCTTTAATCTTATGGCCATCAATAACAGGATATTTGACAGCAGCAGGCCTACTTCATCGTTGGCATGATAGTTGACATTATCAGCTGACATCAGTCTTCTCACAATAAGCAATCATCATAACAGCAACAGATGAACCACCATAAAGGCCCCAGCAAAACAGACCACCGAACAAAACAGCTCAGTCCCGGTGGATTTTCCTTATTTATTTATTTATTTATTTATTATAGTCTCTTCATTGTACAGTACATCAGTATACAACTATCTAAAATCTAGGAATTAGACATATAACTACTAAGACAGTGCCATTTAAAAAGTTTAAAACAGTCTATTTGTAATGGAAAGGAGATAGAAGAATTGTTTACAGACTGTCCTAAATATCTACATTGGTACATTAAGACCATAATGTCAGTGTTATTGATACAGCTATTAAAAAGCTATCTGTTTAAAAATGTATGTTTTATTAAAAATATATTTCAACAAGAACTGTTCGTAAGACAGCACGCTCAACCTTTCTCAGTGGATTTGAGCTTTGTTTGCAAAAGAAACACTGTATAAAACTTTAACCAGAATATTCTAAGTTAAAAAGGGACACAACCCTGTCAAAATCCAAAATCCGATCTATAGGGATCGTCCCTCCTGGTGTAGACTGAAAAGAGATGACCATTTCAAGTTGCGAGTCTAACAAATTAAATTTTATGAAACTTAAACCAAAAAATTATAAGTTAGAAAGGAGCATAACCCTATCAAAATTGAAACCAGCATTATGCAGATATTTTTCTCCTGGCATAGAACTTGATAGTAAATAATTATTTTATGGTTCAAGTCACAAGATTTGATAATAACAGAGATGTTCAAATTTTTCAAAAAAAACTTTTGACTAAAGAAAATTCTAACTTAAAAGGGACATATGTGTCACACCTCAAACCAGAGCCATTGGGATTGTTTCCCCTGGTGTAGATCTTGGTATTGATAACTGTTTTAGTTTAATCCTTAAATGCTTCTGACTTTAACAAAAAAACAAAACAAAAAAAAACAACAACAAAAAAACAAGAGGGCAATGAAGGCCCTGTATCGCTCACCTGACCTATTGACCTAAAGATCATAAAGATTAACATTTTGACCAGGTTTCATTAAGATATGGTCATAAATGTTGTCTCTAAAGTGTTAACTAGCTTTTCCTCGGATTTGACCCGGTGACCTAGTTTTTGACCCAACATGACCCAGATTCAAACTTGACCTAAAGATCATCAAGATTAACATTCTGACTAAGATTCATGAAGATACAATCATAAATTTGGCCTCTAGAGTGTTAACAAACTTTTCCTTTGCTTTGACCTAGTGACCTAGTTTTTGACCTCTACTGACCCAGATCTGAACTTGACCTATAGATCATCAAGATGAACATTCTGACCAAGATTCATTAAGCTATGGTCATAAATGTGGCCTCTACAGTGTTAACTAGCTTTTCCTTTGATTTGACCTGGTGACCTAGTTTTTGATTCTACATAATCCAGATTAATATTGGACCTTGAGACCATCAAGGTATATCAGATTGTGTGTTTCCTTTAAAAAGATTTTAATATTAAGTAACACAATGAAAGATAATTATATTAAGATAAAAAGATAGGATAACACATTATTTTATCCTGCAAATTTACAAATCATAAGTTTTCACTTTTTTACTAGACAATACCTCAGGAATTCCATGTGACTGGAGATAAAAGTGCAGTGAGTTGTATTTTATAGGAGTATTATTTCATTTCATTATATACCTTTCGAACAAAGATTTCAGTGGGGGTATGAATCATATTTAGTGGTGGCTCTTGTTAGTGCTGTTGTGACTAAACAGAAAACCAAAGTGCAATTCTTAAATGTGTGTTCCCAGAATGCATATATTATACTGAAATCATTAGAGATAAACAGAAATCTAGATGAAATATGGATTCCATAGGCATAGAGTCCATTTGATGTGTTTACATAATTGTTTTTGGTGTGAAATCTTTTCTAGATTTGATAAAATATAATCACATCAAATAATCTGTTTAATAAGTATTATACTTGTATTTGTATTTATAAAAATGTTAATCTGATGATATTAAACAAAACAACAATTTTCATATTTACAATAATTACTACATACCTGTAATCAATAAATTTATAAATAATGTATAAATGCATCGCGATAATTTTATATTAACGGTACTTGGTAAAATCGAAAAACAGGTAAAGCAGGTGTATAATTCGATAAGTTGTATAAAAACTTTGAATATTGTAGTACTAGTATTCTTAACTCTAAATACGATGCAATATTACATAACAGATTTGTAGTCAAGTGCATAGTGTGTTCGACCTCTATTCTTTTATCTGTGTGAAGTTAGCAGAATAGCAGAATACCTCCAGCAGAATAGCAGAATAACTCCAGCAGAATGGTAGAATAGCAGAAAAGCAGAATAACTCTAGCAGAATAGCAGAATAGCAGGACAACACCGGCAGAATGGCAGAGTAGCAGAATAGCAGAATAACTCCAGCAGAATGGCAGACTAGCAGAATAACTCCAGCAGAATAGCAGAATAACTCCAGCAGAATGGCAGACTAGCAGAATAACTCCAGCAGATTAGCAGAATAACTCCAGCAGAATGGCAGAATAGCAGAATAACTCCAGCAGGATGGCATAAAAGCAGAATAACTCCAGCAGAATGGCAGGATAGCAGAATAAATTCAGCTGAATGGCAAAATAGCAGACTAACTCTAGCAGAATGGCAGGATGAATAGAAACAAACTGAAAATAAAACTGAATTTATCATGTCTTGTAGCTGACCTCAATTGAACAAATATTTCACAAATGCGATTAACATTGCGGGTGATGATAGCAAACGTGCAAGCATAATTAGATATTTCGGTGCATTTCTTGACAAAACATTGAACTTTAAAGATCATATAAATCGCAAATGTCGCACAGGCATGTTGAATTACCTACGAAGTAAGAACATCCGTTAATATTTAACATAACCAGCCACTGTAATTTTAGGTTTGTCTCTAGTTATTTCACATGTGGATTACTGCAATGTCATACTGTATTGTGTAGCTAACGGTGAGGTGCGTATGATGCAACGTATTCAAAACATGTGCGCAAAATTTGTCCATAGCCGAAAATTTGACTGTTCTAAACAGGCATTGTATGACCTACATTGGTTGCCGGTAAAAGTAAGGATTGAGTTCAATGTATTTAACAGAATAGCTCAGACAGTATATTCATAGTGCATAAGGTTTGAGATAGTCCGGAAATTCTGAATGTCGTTATGTTGTTCCATACAACAAGTGCAAAACATTAAATGATAGAAGTTTCTGTACTATTAGTTCAAAACTGTGGAATGAACTGCCGTTAGAACCACGCAAAAGAAATTGCCACATTAAAAATCTTAAGACACTGTATTTCAGAGACTTCATGTCATTGTTCTAAATGTTTTGCTAACTATTTTAGCAGCATATAATAATTTTTGAATTTTTGTAAAAGGTTTAACATTTTTACATTTATATTTTTAATGTTTGTTTAATTAAACGTAATTGTTGGTGCAGGCACTATTGGTAAGGTTGTGTGTAGTATTTCTTTTTTTTTTCTAATAATCTGTAAAAACATCATTAACTAGGGGGTTTGAACATCGATCTGCAGCCCGTCTGTGCATACCATGTAAGGCTGTTTAAGCACTGACATTCGCAATAGAGGTAAAATAACTTCAGGGGGATGGTTGCGGTCATTACCTTTTGTTTAAGTAAGGCTGTTACGATTGTTATATCATTATTGTCATTATTATTATTATTACGCACACTGTCACTGAATATGTCTTTGTACAGAAATAGGCGTTTACTCAAATTATTCAGTTCAGGATTCAGTTTCAATGTAATTCTGCTATTCTGCCATTCTGCTAAAGTTATTCTGCTATTCTGCCATTCTGCTGGAGATATTCTGCTATTCTGCTAGAGTTATTCTGCTATTCTGCCATTCTGCTGGAGTTATTCTGCTATTCTGCCATTCTGTTGGAGTTATTCTGCTATTCTGCTTTTCTACCATTCTGCTGGAGTCATTCTGCTATTCTGTTATTCTGCCATTCTGCTGGAGTTATTCTGCTATTCCGCCATTCTGCTGGAGTTATTCGGCTATTCTGCCATTCTGCTGGAGTTATCCTGCTATTCTGCCATTCTGCTGGAGTTATTCTGCTATTCTGCCATTCTTCTGGAGTTATTCTGCCATTCTGCTAGAGTTATTCTGCTATTCTGTTATTCTGCCATTCTGCTGGAGTTATTCTGCTAGAGTTATTCTGCTATTCTGCCATTCTGCTAGAGTTGTTCTGCTATTTTGCTGGAGTTATTCCGCTATTCTGCTGGAGTTATTCTGCTATTTTGCTGGAGTTATTCTGCTATTCTGCTGGAGTTATTCTGCTATTCTGCTGGAGTTATTCTACTATTCTGCTATTCTGCAACTTCACACAGATTAATATTTTTTATGTTTGTATGGTGTAGGTTCGGGACCTTCATTTTTAAATGATTTTACTTACCCTATTTTTGCAGGTAGTTTATTTTATATCGTTTTTTTTTGGTTGTATTTCTTTTTCATTCTTGCAAGAGCTTTCTTTATTCAGTTTGCAATGCTAATAGATGTAATGTCTATTCTAATATGAGATCCTCTGAATAATATCAATAAGTACTCAGTTTAAGTGCACATGAAAATCATGATACAAATAGTTTTACCTGTATTCTTCGTATTCGTATTGTATTCGTTTATATGTACCGCAAGTATAATTATGTAAACATATAAATACGGCTTATCACAGATTACATTTTTCATTTTACAGCTTTAAACATTGCTCCCACAGTCGCACTCGGTAGATCTTCCGTACTGTTATATCGTAACATCAATTACAGTGAGGTAAACGTTATAGACGGAAATCCTGTATCGGACCCAGATAAATGTGAGTGTTGTTGGTCTTCAGCTAATGAACATAATCCATGGCTTGAAGCAGTGATACCTCTCAGGGCACCAGTTGTGACTATCAATGTCATTGGACGAACTGATACAGCATTCAAAGCAGATAGTGAGTTTATTCCTTCTTCGGCTGGCTCCTACAATATATATCATTCTTTTGCTACCACGAAACATTAACATATTTTCTCAATCAGATTATCTTTTAGACATTTTTTCTGGAATGTATGTGTTGAACTTTGAAAGTTTTACTCAGATAACAAGTAATTATTGATATATCAACATTAGATTCTTTATCAATTAAATTTGCTTTATATTCCCACTATTTAGCTAAAAGGATAATTGTTAACTAGGAATGGGAACGAATATTCGAAAATCGGTCGAATATTCGAATATGAAAATCAAATTCGAATATTCATAAATTGTTGTATTTTATTTTCAAAATAAGTATCAGTGATTTTGGGCAATATAATCATGTTAATTCTACACAATAAAACCGTTTGTAATGTCGTGTTTGTTTATTCGTATCAAAAGATGTCCAATTAACAAGAAAATAGCAGGGGCCATCGTTACGGATTAACAGTTTGCGACAGGCATAAATGTGTCAGGTACATGTCAAAAGATGTCCAATTAACAAGAGAAATGCAATGCATATTAGCTGGGGTCATCGTTACGGATTAACAGTTTGCTTTAGGCGTAAATGTGCTACCTTTTTATCTTTTGTTCATTTTTATTGGCGCCTGTTTTATGTAACAAGTTTTAGAATTTTTCTTTCGAAAACAATACCAAACTGGCAGATATTGTCGTTCTTTTTTTACAATATTTTGTACGACATTTCAGACCGTCTGCAGAATCGGTTTTCATCCGCAATCGGCCATACTCGAAATAAATTCTGAAGTAGTTTATAATAGAATCAAGAAATAAGATATGATTGATGCATAAGATCATGTTGAAGGAGGTTTAAGTCTGCCTTACTTGATTTTTACACGCCGATTGAAAATCTTCAAAATGGCGGCGGTAATGGGACGACCTGCTATTTTTAGATAAAGTTGCGACGGTCTAAATTATTATTGATTTGATTAATTTTGTATCATTTTGAAGCTAAAACACTGAACTAGTTAAATATGTTCGTGATTATACTTACAGAATCGTGAAATAAAACACTATAGGGTCGACGGATTTAACTAGGTAAGATCGGTTTACCCGAAACAAACATTTTAGGCCTTATTGAATACATGTGCGGATGTCTCTAAATTGCTTTTTGTACTTTTAGCATGTGTTAATGTTGAGTTCTGCTCAACATGGGGTTAGAAGGCGTGGACGGTAGCGTGCATTTCCACTACCGTCCATGAACAGGCTCAATCAAACCGAGCCTGTCGTGTTGTGCGACCTGTGAACTTTCCACTTTTCTCTATCTTATTACGTACGATGATTCACGATGTAAACAAAGGAATACATTGTGTATTGCCAATCACTTAATAAGAATTTAAAGCTTCCATTAAAACAAACCGAATATTCAAATATATTCGAATATGGCAAACCAAATATTCGAATACTGAATTCAGTATTCGTTCCCATCTCTGTTGTTAACCTATCTACGAACTGGAGGTAAAATAAAAGCTAGGGCTTTTAAACGCTTTTTATTCTTAGTCATTCTGATTCCAGTGTTACACTTTGCGGGAAATTTAGAATACTGTTGGAGTTTTCTGTTTCAATTAAAAGGTACAATTCACGACGATTTCAGACAATTGTTACTGCACAAACATCAACGCAGTAACCGGCCTATCACTTGTAGATTCTTCTTTGTGCGTTAAAGGCCTAGATTTTGGCAGTGGGCCAAGGGATTTCTGTCTTCACCACAGTTAGGGGCTAATGATCACCACAGTATGGTTCCAATAAACAAGGGTCATTGTTTATTGGAGAGTCAGTCTACCTTACAAGTGTGTGAATTAGTGAGAAGGGGAAACAATGTAATTTATTTTAAATTAATGAATAATTGATAACATTTAAAGTTATACTATTTTTTTTTTCATTTCTATGTAAAGAAAAATATTGTTGATCAAACACAATAATAAAATAATCAGAAACTTATTTTCACAATAATGAAATAATGAGAAACTTACTTAAAGAAATACGCAAGTTTTTATTTTTTCAAATTATTCTGGATAATTGTGATATTTCAGAAAAATGTTTCTTTCACTCATTTAAAGCTTGCAGAGTACTGTAAATAACATTTGTCTAAAATTGAAAACAGAATGTGCATTTCAAAGTTACAAAGCAAAGCATGAAAAAAGTCACTTTTGGCAACATAATGAAAATTGAGTATAGATGGAACACAATAATTCTATATCATATTTTTTGTCAGCACAAAGAACTCATGAAGTGTTCACTATACTTGTGTTTTATTATCATTATTATTTTCAGTATTACTACTGTATCTTTTATCATCCTATATGTTATATAATAATAATAATAATAACAACAATAACAATAATAATAATGATTATGATTATTTTTTATTATTATTAATATATTCATTACTATAACATTAATTTAGTAATAGTTATTATCATCTATATAATATCAAAATAATAATAATAATTATTATTATCATTCCACATTCACTGAAGAAAAATTAATTTCTTTCAACTCCACTGCACACGTCTTCATGGTCTAGTTGGGGTCCCTGCTGTGCTAATTGCCCTCTAAACAGTTACTATTATATAATCGCTGATAAGCAGCAGATAAGAGGGGAGTTGTATATTGGATTTGGGGGGGGGGGGGGGGGGGGGGGGGGGGGGGGGGTGGGTACACTTATATAGTAGTGAATCTAGGCCTTTATATATCAAGTTGAAAGTTGTGAATGATATCGGATACTTCGTGTAAGTCTTAACAAACGAGATGTTATTTTTTAGTTTATAAAGAACACAAGGTCGGTTTCCATCTAAAGAATAAGCAAATTCAATGAAAACAGGTGTTTGCTAACAAAATAGAAATACAGGAAGTAACGAAATGCAGAATATATACATTACTCTTTATTTTTATTCGAGATGTGTGCATGCTATAATGATAATTTATTTACATTGTTGTTATACGTGTAGGAAATCATATCGACAATTATCTATACTGATAGTACAAATGAAACTAAATCAGATATCCTAGCAGAAGGAATAAATACCAATATTGTTATTTTTTCTGCTGTAAGAGATACAATCTGCTTATAATTTAGGAAGGAGAAAACATTGTCCATTGAATATAAATAAGGAAGGCATATTTCTGTTACTTGTTTTACTATATCTGAAAATTTTTCTCAAAACTATTTTTATGTGAAATTTAAAAATAAATAAATTAATATATAAATGGATATAAATAACTTACATATTCGGCTATAGAAACGTATTTTGAATTCATTTAACATTGTACAGCTTTTTTAAGCGACGTTGTTTAACGCCGAAACGTTTGAAGTTAAGAATGATCTATGAACAAACACTACATGTGTTGTTGTCGATTTTTCCTGCTTATTTATAACCTTCTACATACAACAACTTGACATCTGAAGATCCACGTGTACAACAGATAGAACAACTGGTGGAAAAACAAACAAAGAGCGTTTTACACGCACGTTATTTTTTGAAAACTGCAGGGCGGAAAATGTCATACCTAACGGTTTACGCCTGAAGCTGAAGTGAATGTTGGAAACAATAGGTATAGCCGAGCTTCAAGAAGAAATCAACGGTAAGCAGAGACATTTGTGACAGGGTACGTGACTGTCAACAGCAGCGGGCTCACGAGTTTGGCAGGCAGATGGAGATTTCAAGAGGTCAGTTAAAATATAAGATGAGCGACGATAAACATTTTAATGTTGTTGAAAAAAACCACCATCGGGTAGAACAGAAAAAAAGATGTCATTGTCAGTCAACACGAAAAGAAGCTGTCTCATTTGATTGACAACAGAAAAAACACTGCATGTCTAATAACAATAACGATAAATTTCTTGCTAAACAACAATCTAATAATACATCGAAACGGAGACGTAATGGAAAGAAAACCGAAACAAAATCAACCAAACCACTTCTGGTAGAAGAACTTAAAAGCAGATTTCGAAAGCTGCCGATGGATCTACTTGTAAGAAATCAAACAACGTGAATACCCTTGACCCACAGAAAACCTACGCAGAGGCCGTGAAAACCGAGGCAACACTGCAGGATGCCGTGGAAACAGGTGCAACACTGCCTGCAGGAAACAGTGCAGATCCTTGCAGGAGGCTGTTCAGAGTGTAGCAGCACTGCTAAAGGGAAGAGCCGAACTGGCAAAAAAATAAATAAATAACGAGAAAGGCGCTTCATCCGGGTCTCGGACAAAAAATCCTGGAAACAAACGAAACGGCGGTTGCAGAAAATACGGAAAGGAAAGGGGACATTATTTAACTTATTGAGTAAAAAACTTACAGACGATTATTACATACTTTTAGGTAAGCGGTTAAAATTTAACCCGAAAACATGTTGCTTAGATTAACAGAAAACATTTTAAATTCACTCGTAGGCTTCGTTTCAAGGATTTTATTTTTGCTTCAAAAATGACAGCGAATTAGAGAGCGACGACAACAATACAGATACAGACAAATATCACGGCCTACCATTCTACAAAAAACCTCAATCATCTTTTACTCATCCAGCTGGTCGCGATATGTACATAGACTTATTGAATTATTGAAGCTTTTAATTGAACCTCAGTGTATCTTGATGATATTTTAAATGTGAACAACCTATATTTTTTAGAAATGGTGAAACATATTTACCCAAAAGAGCTACAGCTTAACAAGGTTAATACTTCAGATTTAGAAGCGTCATTTTTAGATTTAAATTTAACCATTGTAAATAATAATCTAGAAATGAAAGTATATGATAAAAGGGGCGATTTTAATTTTGAAATTTTGTCAACTTCCCCCACCTTGTCCCTCGAGCAACATCATACGGTGGCTATATTTCACAACTTATTCGTTTTGCAAGAGCTGGCTCAAACATAGATATGGCATGTCAAACGTTGCTAAATTATATATGTATGTTATTATTATTGTATGTTTGTTATTGTTATTCAATGTCTTGTCATTCATATTCTAAAAGTCATTATTGTTATTCTATATTTCGTTATTCTTATTGTATCTTTGATATTGTTATTCAATGTCATTCATATTCTAAGTCTTACCATTGTTATGGTATATGTTGTTGTTCTTATTGTATGTTCGATATTCTTATGGTAAAAGTCATTATTGTTATTCTATATTTCGTTATTCTTATTGTGTCTTTGATATTGTTATTCAATATTGTGTCATTCGTATTCCAAGTAATACAACTGTTATTGTTTATGTCGTTATTATGCCCCCCTTCGAAGAAGGAGGGGTATATTGTTTTGCAGATGTCGGTCGGTCTGTCGGTCTGTCGGTCATTCGGTCGGTAGGTCGGTCGTTCGGTCGGAATGTAGACCAATCCGTTTCCGGACGATAACTCAAGAACGCTTGGGCCTAGGATCATGAAAGTTGACAGGGAGGTTGGACATCACCAGCAGATGACCCCTATTGACTTTGAGGTCTGTGTGTCAAAGGTCAAGGTCGCAGTGACCCTGAATAGTAAAACGGTTTCCTGATGATAACTCAAGAACACTTCGGCCTAGGATCATGAAAGTTAAAGAGGAGGTTAGTCATGACCAGCAGATGATCCCTATTGATTTTTAGTTCAGTATGTTAAAGGTCAAGGTCACAGTGACCCTGAACAGTGAAACGGTTTCCGGATGATAACTCAAGAACGCTTAGGCCTAGGGTCACGAAAATTGATAGGGAAGTTGGTCATGACCAGCAGAATGTCAAAGGTCAAGGTCACAGTGACCAGGAACAGTAAAATGGTTTCTGATCTTCTTGTCCAAAACCATAGGGCCTAGGGCTTTGATATTTGGTATGTAGCAAAATCTAGTGTACAGTGACCCTGAACAGTGAAACGGTTTCCGGATAATAACTCAAGAACGCTTAGGCCTAGGGTCACGAAAATTGATAGGGAGGTTGGTCATGACCAGCACATGACCCCTATTGATTTTGAGATCAGAATGTCAAAGATCAAGGTCACAGTGACCAGGAACAGTAAAATGGTTTCCGGGCAATAAATCAAGAACGCTTGGGCCTAGTGTCAGGAAAACTAATAGTTTGGTTGGCCATGACCAGCAGATTACCCCTATTGATTTTGAGATCATTAGGTCAAAGGTCAATGTCACATTGGCCAGGAAAAATTAAACGGTTTCTGATCTTGTCCAAAACCATAGGGCCTAGGGCTTTGATATTTGGTATGTAGCAAAATCTAGTGGTCCACTACCAAGAATGTTCAGATTATTTCCCTGGGGTCAAATATGGCCCCACCCCGGGGGTCACATGGTTTATATAGGATTTTTTTGTGTGAAAAACCTCTTGTCCATAACCACATGGCCTAGGCCTTTGATATTTTGTATATGACATCATCTAGTAGTCCTCTACTAAGATTGTTCAAATTATTCCCCTAGGGTCAAATATGGCTCCGCCATGGGGGTCACATGGTTTACATAGACTTATATAGGGAAAAACTTTGAAAATCTTCTTGTCCAAACCACAAAGAATATGGCTTATATATTTTGTAATGTAGCATCATCTAGTGGTTCTCAACAAAGTTTGTTCAAATCTGGCCCCGTAGGATCAAATATGGCCCCGTCCCAGGGGTCACATGGTTCATATAGACTTATATAGGGAAAAACTTAGAATCTTCATGTCCATAACTTACATCATTCAAATTTGGACCACATGTATAGTTTTGAGTGGCAAGATGAACCTTGACATGAGTTGACTTTGATCTTGACCTAGTGACCTACTTTCTTATTTCTGTAGCTACAGCCTTCAAATTTGGATCACATGCATAGGTTTGTGTGCTGAAATAAACTTTGACCTTGTTATTGACCTAGTGACCTACTTTCACATTTTTGAAGGTACAGGCTTCAAATTTGGACCACATGCATAGGCTTTTGTTCCGAAATAAAGTTTGACCTTGATTTTGACCTAGTGACCAACTTTCACATTTCTCAAGCTACAACCTTCAAATTTGAACCACAAGCATAGTTTTGTGTACTGATATGAACTTTGATATTGAGATTGACCTAGTGACCTACTTCTACATTTCTGAAGGTACAGGCTTCAAATTTGGACCACTTGCATAGTTTTGTGTTCCGAAATAAAATTTGACCTTGATTTTGACCTAGTGACCTACTTTCACATTTCTCAAGCTGCAGCCTTCAAATTTGAACCACATGCATAGTTTTGTGTACCGAAATGAACTTTGATCTTGAGATTGACCTAGTGACCTACTTTCACATTACTGAAGCTACAGGCTTCAAATTTGGACCGCATGCATATTTTTGTGTTCTGAATTGAAATTTGACATTGAATTTTCCCTCTTATCTACTTTCACATTTTTCAAGCTACAGCCTCAAAATTTGAAGCACGTGCATAGTTCTGTCTACCAAAATGAACTTTGACCTTGAAATGATCTAGTGACCTATTAAACCACAGCTTTCAAATTTGTACCACATACACATTGTTTTGCACCGAAATGAAATTTGACCTTGATTTTGACCTTGAGCTAATCTTGAAATTTAGAATATTCAAAAATGGCTCAGTGGATGGCGCCAAGATCACTCTGTAATCTCTTGTTAGGTTAATAGGTTAAAGGTCAAGGTCAGATTAAACCAGAATGGCAGAACTTTTGTTTACAGTGAGCATATAATTTCTGTTCCTGGTGCAATGACTAAATGCATCAAGGGGGGCATTTCGTGTTCGACGAGCTCATGTTCTTATTGTATGTTCGATATTCTTATGGTAAAAATCATCATTGTTGTTCAATATCTGACGATTCTATTTACAAAACGTGTCATTCTTATTCTGTGGTATGTGATTGTATAACTTGTATAGCGTCGCTGTGCTATTTATATCGCGGGAAATCCCACATACAATACGAATATCAAGCTTATGAAAACAATAGTGATATACAACAACAATAACGTCTTTTACAATAAGAATATCAAACATGCAATAAGAATAACGACATATAGAATAACAATGGTATCACTTAGAATATGAATGACACGACATTGAATAACAATAACAAACATCTAGCAACGTTTGATATGCCATATATAGAGGATTTTAGTGATAGAACTCTTCATATCACCAAAAACTTATTACAACAGGGCTACCGTTATCAGAAGCTACGGAAAGCTTTTAGTAAATTTTACTACAGATCGTCGGAACTGTTAGAAAAAGACAATACTAACCTAAAACTTTTAAAACTTGGACTTACACGCCCGGAATACTATAGGGATGCAGTTTATAAAATTCGAAAATTTAAACATAGTCCTTATTTTAATCAAATATAAATTTTGTATAATGGGTTAAAAAGTTTATCAAAAGAGGATACGATGCAAAAATCATGAAACACAGTACATATTAAGTGATTGACCCCTCTACAGTTAATCGCTACGCTTTCATATTTGATGGCGCGTTGACAAATAAAGTGTAAGACTCCATGAGGCTTTTCTTCTAAATCCTACATACAACGGACGGACGAAGTTAAATTTTGTCTTTAACTTTCTTAGTTGTGTCTTTAAAAGTTAGGCTCATGGTGCTCTGACTTCAGACAACTTGTTGAGTACATTGGTGTAATTATACCTTAGATTTACCGTAATTTCATGTTTAACTTAATTAATCCCGTATTTTTGCGCTAATGTCAGAGCCTTTCTCAGCGGGGATTTTATTTACATTATGTTGTTATATATATATATATAACTTGTTGAAAATAGGGTAAGTGCAAGGTTGGCATACCCTAAACGCGTTTAAACCCCGAGTTTGTTTCCTTTATATAGGTTACTGACCGTTCCAAGGCGGTGTCTATATTTTTAACTGATTTTCTGTCTGTCTTGTATTGTTTGTTGCATATATTGTCTTGTTTGTTGTAAGCGTTTTTCACCTTCTCCTCACTCTCCCTATCACCCCCTTCTTTCTCCTTGCATTTGCACTCCTTTTTGCATCCCCTCCCCCTTTACTTTGAGTTAGTTTTCGTGCCTCATTGTTTTTTGCTGCCGGAATCCTAAGGCGGTATACGATTATCTTTCCCTGCTTATAGGGGTGTGTTTGTATGCCTGTGAGTCTAAAGCGGTGCCCTACTATGTTCTTGTATCTTACTTGTCTGTTTTCTTATGTTAGTTACTTGGGTATGGTGGTGTGTTTATCTTTAGTATATGAATGTTTCCGCTATTGTGGTTTTCGTTGTAGTGTAACTGTGATTAAGGAACGTAACATTCCCTATGTATATTCATCCTTGTTCTACTTCCCCCTCTCCCTTTTTACCCCTTACCACTTCTACCCCTCTATCTATATTTGGCATAAATTTATATGTACTTGTTAGATTTTTGAAGCAACCCGTCTGTAATATTTTCCATTACAGTTTCTTTTTGTTGTGGGCCTACTTTGCAAATGCGTAGCTCTGGGGCTGTGTTTTTGGTGCTCTGTGCTTCCGAGAAATCTACCCTTACCTATTATCTTTTATATAACAGCTGTTACTGAAGGAATATTTACTTTATTTTAACAAGAAAAGTCGATATAGTAATATTTTAAAAACTGAGCTAGATTCTCTCAGAATGTTATCTCAAGATGAATCGATCGTTATCAAGAAAGCAGACAAAAGATAATAGGTAAGGGTAGATTTCTCAAAAGCACAGAGCACCAAAAACACAGCCCCAGAGCCACGCATTTACATAGTAGGCCCACAACAAAAAGAAGCTGTAATGGAAATATATTTCAGATGGGTTGCTTCAAACGTCCAACAAGTACTTATTAATATAAGCTAAATATTGATAAAGGGGAAGGAAATGGTAAGGGGCGAAATGGGGTCGGAAGTGAGGGAGGAATCCGAAGGGAAAGTTGGACAAGGACGAATATACAAGGGAATGCCATGTACTTTAAAAAACATTCGCACTACTACGTAAATCACAAAAGCGCAGACACTCATGTACCAAACATAAACACCCAACGACGATCAACTGAATAACATAGAAAAACGAACAAGCAACACATAAGGAAACAGTAGGGCACCGTTATAGACTCACAAGCTTACAAACGCACCCACACAAGTAGGAAAAATCAATCAAGGACCGTCTTGGGATTCGGCTGCCAAAACCAAGTGAAGCCATGAAAACTTACTAAAAGTAAAGGGGGAGGAGATGCAAAAATTAGCGTAAATGCAATGCAAAGGAGAGGGCAAAAGGGGAAGTGGGGTGGAGGAAAAACGCTTACAACAAACAAGAAAACATACGCAATACACAATACAAAACAGACAAAACAACCTGTTGAAATAGAGGCACCGCCTTGGAACGGTCAGTAACCAAAATAAAGGAAACTGGGGATTTAAACGCGTTTAGGGCATACCAACCATGCACTTATCCTATTTTCAACGAGTTAAACAACACAATGTAAATAAAATTACCGCTGAGAAAGGCTCTAACATTAGTGCAAAAGTAACAGAATAATAAAGCAAAACATAAAATTAAGGTAAATTTAAGGTACAATTACACCAATGTACTCAACAACTTGTCTGAAGTCAGAGCAACAAAGGCCTAACCTTTAAGGTCACGACTAAGAAAACTGTAAGACAACTCCCTTCGTCCGTGTTATGTAGGATTTACGAGAAAAGCATCATGGAGTCCTACACTTTATTAGTCATCGCACCATTAAATAGGAAAGCGTACCAATTAACTGTAGGGCGGTCAATCATCACTAAACATGCACTGTGCTTCACGATTTTCGCATCGTATCCTTTTTTGATAAACTTTTCAACACATATTACAAAAATTTGATTAAAATAAGGGGTATGTTAAATTTTCCGAATTTTATAAACTACATCTCCATAGTATTCCGGGAGTGTAAGTCCACGTTTTAAAAGTGATTTAAGGGGCGTATTTTATTTTCTATTATTATTACTACGATCTGTAGTAAAATTTACTAAAAGCTTTCCGTAGCTTATGATAACGGTAACCCTGTTGTAACAATTTCTTGGTGATATGATTTCTGTCAATAAAATCATTTATCTTTGAGCAAGCTCTTGCAAAACGAATAAGCTGTGAAATATAGACACCGTATGATGTTGTACTGAATACGGAGGATTACAAAAAAGTGGTTCTGAGGCAACTTATTGATGGTAAATATTATGAAAATCTTAACAAAGATCCTAAAGATAATGTTTTTAAGGATATATCTATAAGTATTGAAAGTATAGAAGAGAAGAATAGTAATTTCACTAAGGAATTTGACATATTTCCAGAGTCTTTCAGCACTACGGTATTTTACATGCTGCCGAAAATACACAATACTCCTGGTAGCAATATACCGCTAAATTATCCTGGGCGGCCCATTGTGTCTACCTGTAGCTCGCCTACGGAGAACATTTCAAAATATCTTGATTATATACTCAAATCGCCTATGATAAACTTACCGTCTTACATTAGAGACACAATCGATTTTATCGAAAAGTTAAAAAGTTTCAAATTCCAGAGTAAGGCTACTTATTTAGTGACACTAGATGTTTCTTCTCTATACACAAACATACCGCATAGCGACGAAATCGACACATGTAAATACTTTTAGGACAAGGGATGCCACGGAAGATTGAACTGTAATGATGTCGCAAAGTGATTAAACTTGTTCTGCAAAGTAACCATTTCAAATTTGATTTTTATCTCCAATAATGGGCACTTCGATGGGCAGCTCAATGGCACCATCATTCACATTCTTATTTATGAAAAACTTTTTATCAGAGTTAAACAGCTTTCATCCCGATATGAAATTTACGCATACTATTTCACAAGAGTGGCTCTCATTTCTAGATGTAAATATATCTAAGGGAGGTAATTTATATGTCGAAACTGACATATATGTAAAAGAAATTAATAACCACCAATATTTGGGACTATACATCATGTCATCCCAAACCATGTAAGAATGGTATTCCGTATAGTGAAGCAAAACGCTATAGACTTATAATATCATACGATGACAACTTCAAACATTCATTATCACATCTTCGTGAATTCTTCATAGACAGAGGTTACCCACATAATGTGTTAGACCGTGCCTACCAAAAAGTTGTCAGTTTATCTCAGCAAGAAGCTTCCACGAATCGGTAACACTATTAATAAATACTGGAATATATTGAACTTATCAAAAAGCATTATAACTCAATCCGTTTATGAAAATTGTAAACTTGTTGTTGTCTATAAACGTCCGAAAAATCTACAAGATTATTTGATAAGATCAAAGTTCAATAAGCAAAGTTATAAAGCTTATCTCTCACACAGATGTAATGGTAGTCGATGCTCTCATTGTATCAATATTGAAACAGGTTCAGAATTTACCAGCCAAATGACTGGTCAAGTATACAGTTTACATCACAACGCAAACTATAAAAGTAAAGTCCGTGTATGATAACTTCGGAGTGACGTCACGTTTGTATATGTTTGCTGGACTCAAGAGCTAACAAAATAGGTAAAGCAGCTTACATAAAGAATGATATTGGGTATATTTTATTGCAAGACGTCTGTCAGTCCCGGTAGCTCAGTGTCTAAGCACTAGTCTTTGAAATATCGAATATTGCGGGCCGTAGGTTCGAATCGAGGATAGTATTTTGTTTCTCTTTCAGGGTAATCACCACAATCATTCATTTCTCCTGGAATATATTTTTATTTATTTATTATTGAATTAATTTCTGTTTAAGGGGGACCAAGCATCAGCTCTAAGTAAACACATCGTATTATGAATGCATAGTCATGAATACACTCGGAAATTTCGTGCAGGTTAAAGTCCTCTCTGGTATATTGACAGTATCAGTGTAGACAACATGTCCGAGGCGTCGACGTATTTTTTGCAAACACTGTTCAAAATAAGAATGATGCTTAATGCATACTACAAAATATTCTGATGGTTATTTCAAGCATCATCATTTTTTATATATCAGTTCGTTATTGTATACCGTAGTGCTGTATTACTGTATTTTGAATATTTTCAATTGTCTTTGAAAAAAATGTAATTAAAACGTAGATAAAAAGGAAAAAATGTAATGAAAACATAGATAAAAAGCAAGGATTTAAAAAAGTATAAATCACGGTGGGATTCGAACCAACGCGACAATGAAAATATAAAAGAATCGCACATGTAAAGCTAACGCTCTACGACCGGTACTAATCTTCTACTTCATAGTAAGCGTTTCAGTTAGTAATATAATATAAAAGTGTTTACTTAGATTAATGATAATTATCGATTACCCTCCTGACTTGGACTCGTCGAAATAGTCACTCCGAAGTTATCAGACACGGACTGTAAATGCGTAATATATTTGATTACGAGCAAAAAGTATTACAAACAGTATGTGGGAAGTTAATAATTATCTACGAACAAACACTACACGTGCTGTTAATATTTTCTGTTTATTTATGTGAAACTTGAAAATTTTATAATTATTTGTATCAAATATATAATGTTCTATAACCTGAAGTGAACAATAAAGAAAATTAAATCGTCATGAAATTTGATTATAATTTGCTTCAGTGTATTCATAGAGATCAATTTACATTAAAGGTGCAGCTCAATAGATGAACTCGTTTCTCTTAAATTGGTCAAAATCAAGACAAACCGTAGAAAACGAATTTATTCAAATTACATTTAAATTGAATTGAGTATAGCATTAGAGTTATATATGGACTATTTTACAGTTACAAGAAATCTGATTGGGTTGAAAATAGAAGTTGATAGCAGCATGGTGCCGGACAACCGGACACAGTATAACACCAGAAACAATTCAGTAACTATATATCCACAGACCGCAACAGTGCAAAAAATAAACTTTACGAGACCTGGTAGTTTTACAGACTGGTTCCTTATCATTTGCGAGATTGAAATCAATATAATAGGTATGAATAGCAATTTTAACTTTTAAGATCGTTTAGGTTGGCGCACTGCAACAATAAGTTTTATTTCTTCGTTTTAAACAGATGCAATATTTCAAGTAGTGCCTCGGAGTATTTTCTAGTTTGAAATATATTTAAACAAATGCATGTTCTTTTTATTTCATATGTTTTCAATAAAATCAATGGGAATATCTTTTGGAAGCATAGAACGCAACCAAGGAAAATATGAACACACTCAGTTTGATTAAATCAATTCTTGACAGGTAATGAAATTTGTATTTTTTTATAAACTGTTCTTCATGATTCCAAAGGACAGAATATGTGATGGCACTTAGGCTAAATAGGGGGAATGAAAACGTTCAACAAAACTATCTCGCGTTAACAGCGCTACATCACGCGCAACATACATGTACTACTACCGTATAATATTATATGTTTGTGTTTCTTTCTGTTATTAATTAACAAAGTATTGTCGTCTGTTTCACCAAGTTACTATTGGTACTATTGCCTGTTTCACTATTGTTAAGAGTTAAGATACGCAGGAATTTAACCACTCTGGCCGACGGCTTCGTGACCAAAACCTCCTAGTATTAGACATTTGCGAATTAAGTCTACGTGAACTGTGAGCACTTAAGACGATAGATTTTTTCAAGGGGACCGTCTCAACATAATTTGATTATATTATGCGCGGTAGGAAAAAGAGTTTATAACTGCAATAGGGTTTGGGTTATTATATCATCACTATGCGGTAGGTGATATAAATTCGGATGTGCCTGTTTTTAGCTCGACGTTTCGAAGAAAAAGTAAAATTATTGCACTCGCTCCGGCGTCGGCGTCGCCGTTGGTTAAAGTGTTTGATAAAGTCAAATATATCTGTTACTATCAAAGCTATTGACTTGAAACTTATAATAGTTATTTACTATCAAAGTTTAGACCAGGAGAAATAATCCTCTTAACTCTGATTTGAATTTTGATAGAATTATGCCCCTTTTTGTCTTAAAATTTCTTTGTTAAAGATTTTGATAAAGTCAAATATCTCTGTTACTATCAAAGCTATTAACTTGAAACTTAAAATGCTTATTTACTATCGAAGTCTACACCAGGAAAAACAATCTTCATAACTCTGATTGAATTTTAACAGAATTATGCCCCTTTTAATTTAGAATTTTTGGTTAATGTTTTTGATAAAGTCAAATATCTCTGTTACTGTCAAAGCTTTTGACTTGAAACTTAACATAGTTATTTACTATCGAAGTCTTCACCAGGAAAAACAGTCCCCATAACTCTGATTTATATTTTGACAAAATTATGCCCCTTTTAAACCTAGTTTTGGTTAAACTTTTGATAAAGTCAAATATCTCTGTTACTATCAAAGCTTTTGACTTGAAACTTAAAATACCTTAAAATGTACCATCAAAGGCTTTATCAGGAGAAACAATCTCCATAACTCTAATTTGAATTTGGATAGAATTATGCCCCTTCTTAACTTTGAATGTTTAGTTTAAGCCTTTAATAAAGTCGATTACATCTGTAACTATGAAAGCTATGGACTTGAAACTTAAAATAGTTATTTACTATCGAAGTCTACACCAGGAAAAACAATCCCCATAACTCTGATTTGAATTTTGACAGAATTATGCCCCCTTTTGACTTAGATTGTTTGGTTAAAGTTTTTGATAAAGTCAAATATCTCTGTTACTTTTAAAACTTTTGACTGGAAACTTAAAATGGTTTTTACTATCAAAGTTTACATGCGGAGAAACAATCCCCATTACAATTCTTTTGAATTTTGACAGAGTTATGTCCCGATTTAACTAGGAAAGATTTTACTGGCAAAGTTCTAATTCAGAGTCAAGCACTGAGAAAAGTCGAGCGCGCTGTCTTACGGACAGCTCTTGTTCCGTGTTTCTGTCCATCAGAGAGAAGTTATGCTACACATATCGCCGAAAGTATTAAAGCCAGCCACCTCGTCATAATGTTGTGAAAATTTGTGCCAAGTGTCTTTAAAATCCTTCAACGGTTCAAGAGTTACACATCACACTTGAAACAAAGTTATATGGTCTTTGACCCCACCCCAAAGTGTGACATTGACCTTGTCTCGATGTGGTGGACATTTGTGCAATGTTTCCTTAAAATCCCTCAAACAGATCAAGAGTTACAGAGCGGACACGAAACAATATCATATGACTTTGACACCTTGACCTTAAAGCGAGCCACCTGATACAGGCGCTTTGCACATCGTCTTGATGTGGAGAACATTTGTCAAGTTTGTTTAAAATCCTTTAAGGGGTTCACGAGTTACAGAGCAGAGTCGACACGAAATTGCTAACGGACAGACGGACACACAGACAGACAGACGGCCAGATGAACACCTCTGGTATCCCAAAATACGTTCCCTCGGGCATATAATACAACAAAGGAATGGAGTCGCAAGCTTTTACGTTTTAACAATGATTTACCTACTGACCTACATTTTGATCCCGGCTGACCCAGTTTAGATTTTTTCATGTCGGACGACGACGACGATGGCATACATACATTGCGATCAGACTAGCTCATCTTTTAAACTTTGACGCAGATGCGCAACTTATAATGTTAAAAAACATTTCACGAAAGTGTTATGACGCTAGATCAAATACTTTTTGCAATATGTATAACACAACATTTCTCTGGTGAACAGACGGACGGAAAGACAAATCCGAATCTTATCCTGTTCGGTGACATAATAAGTCAGACTTATCCATCATTATAGGAATGTTTTCCTACAAACATAAATTAAAATTATCATGTTAAGACGGTTCCCTTGAAAATTCGAACGTCTTAGGTGTTCACAGTCCACGTAGACTTAATTCTCAAATGTCTAATTTAACAATTAATCTTGGTTCATTACGAATGATTAAACGGCACATACACAGGTATAGCATTTTCATAGTGAAAAATATCAAATATATTTTCTAACTCGGTAACAAATATCAAGTTGGTTATACAATATTGACTGTAACCTATAAAAAGACCCATTAAATTTTCAAACTTAACCAAGCATAATTATGGCTCAATTATCTGTCTGTTCATAAGAGGTTATGAAATACAAAACAGCCCTCGCACACTCAAAGCCTCGGCTTCAGCATAACTTTACGAAACAGATACATTCGGTGGCGGTAAGCGTCCCATATTATCATGAAATATAACTACACTGAATCCAAGTAAGGCAGGATTTAAACGGCCGCCATATTACACTTAAAGACTGTTGCTGTGAAAGTGTATGAAATATATCAAAAGATCTTTTGGAAGAATAGAATGCAGAACAGCAAATGGTAAAAATGAAACAACTGGTGCATTTTATGAGAGGTAAAAAAACATGCAACATTCATCACGCCCCGTTGCACCGACACACTGATCCCAAAAGACCAGGAAATAAACACTAGAATAAATGTAGACATTTTATCTATTTAGTCTATTGCATATTTATAGGTATTAGATTTTTAGTTTATGGACCACAATCGAAATAAGAGGAAATTTGTTTCTCTTTTTGTGTTATCCCTGGTATTGGTGTGCAATTCATGGATTAGAATATATGTATGATTGTAATTACTGATGTAACTTGTTCTTTTGATATTGAAAATGTCGTAAATGTTCATTTTAACGCGACGTCACACATTAAACTGATACCCCACGTATCCGATACGAAATTCGCACGCTAATATGAAAACTTATTTTTTAATTGTGCAATACTGAACACAGTATCAGACGAACTGAAATTAAGCCAATACTAAATTATGCGGAAATTATAGTCAATATGAAAAATCAAAGTCAATACGAGAAAATAGGGTCATTATGGACTGGTCAAAACGGAGGAGGCAAAAATGAGTTCAATAATACAATGTAAGACTATTATTTATCAAGTTATCATTTGACAAATGACATTTGCACACTGGCCTTTCAATCCTGAGGTCTGGTGTTCGATCCCTGGCAGTTACTCGGGAATTTTCAGAAACGCTTTTCAGTGTTTCTCACTCAACTGAGGTGTACTTGTCAGGAACCCAGGCAATCCTTGCGTGTATCAGTGCTATACACTGGACACGTTAAAGAGCCAGGCTGTCTATTCGCAACGAGCTAGGCTAAGTCAGCCGGACAAGCCTGTATCTGATTTCTGGTCTCTCTGCCTTGGGGGCTTTGTCTCACTCTGTCCCTCTGGTCAGATCGCTCTGTGTCTGTACTAGTAGAGGATGAATGATGCACCCTGTGTGGCTGCATTTAAACTATGTAAAGCGCCTTTGAACGTGAAATTGATCATGAAAAGGGCGCTATATAAATCTGGTATAATAATAATAATAATATTATAATAATAATCAAAAAGGTCAAAAAGTACTTAAGGCCACCAGTACAGCTAAGTATCTAGGTGCTGCTTTGGATCAGAATCTTTCCGGTGATACAGTTGCACAGTCAGTTGTTATAATTATAGTCAAATGCCCGGTTACTATGACTATGTATGTTCTTTTTGGTACCCTAGTTTGACCAAGTATTTAAGAAACAGACTTCACTACCCAGAATAAATTGGTTCGCTTTGTCTTGAAAATAGATAGTAGGTCTCATGTTGGTTTAGATTATTTCAATCTCCTAACTGGTTACCTGTCTCAAAGAGAGTAGACCAGGTAACTATCTGTCATGGACATAAATAAAGTCAAACACAGTACCAGAATACATTAAGGAGCATTTTATACCCCTTACTCATGTCCATGACCGTGGTACCAGATCCAGAGTGTCTGCACTCACTTCCTTCTTCCAATTCAGTTGATGCTAACGTTACTTTTAGTAACATAGGACAAATTTCTTTACCAAATGTAGGATGCTTTCAAATTGGTAGATAATATATTTTCTTTAATGGTATTGTTCTATGAAACAGTCTCTCTCAACATCTTAGGTGTATTAAAACTTTCCATACAAGCGTGCCGTCAAAGCCCATTTAATGGCCAGTTAATCTTATTTTAGTCAATTTCAATTAGTATTTGAATCTTTAAATATGTTTGATTATGAGAATCTTAGTTTAAAGATATTTCTCTCAAATTAATTTATCATTTTTTTTAATCTACTACAGTACTGGTTTCATTTTAATAATATCAATAGATTCATTTTTACAATATAAATACCCCCACTATAATATCATATGAGAGAACTATATCATGTTTCAATAATGTGATACAAAGTTTGTTTGTATTATATGTGACCTCAAATTTATTTCTGCATTATTTAATTTTGTGCAATTATTCATACTGAATATTTAATTATTACATTACTTCATATGTTATTCCCCTTAATATCAGAGACCTCAATGGAAATAAAAGGTATCCTTTCCTCTTTTATTTAGTGTTATCCCTGGTATTGGTGAGCATTACGTGGATTTTATTTCATATAATTTACTATGTCATGCCATATTTCTAGTCTTATGAAGTTTACCAATGTAATATGTCATTTTATTTATTTATTTATTATTAAAATATATATTATTTTATTTTATTTATAAATTGCCATGCTATGTACTTGTGCCAAATACAACTGCTACTACTACTATAAATACCTATGTAATAACTTTTGATATTCACCAAACGTATTTGTGCTTTCGATGTTAAATATATCATGATATATTTTGAATATATTAGATAAATCATGCTTTCAGGTAAGAATTGACTTAAGATGTATTTTGTTTTGTTACAAGATAGAATTATAAACAGGTTATTCTCTATTTAGTTTGTGAATCCGGACGGTATGGTCCACAGTGTGAAAGTTGTGGTAAATGTAAACTTGGTACAGTCTGTAACTCCACAACTGGTATCTGTCCTGATGGTTGTCAGCCAGGTTTGACAGGAGATAAATGCGACTTGAGTAAGTAAAGCCTTTTTCTGATTTAGCGGTAATCGCACGTGTAGGTGTTTGTCAATTACCTGTAAAATCAGTATCTGAAACATAAACATGTCTAACCGGATAGACCGAGAATTATGAGATCAAACATCAAGTATTCATAACTGATTTAAGACACAAGATTTTTAAACATCATTTTCTAATTCCCATGAGAAATTATCAGATGTAAAGTAGTAACTCAACCGTCACTAGATTTATTCTTGGTTGTGTTCTCTTAAGGACAAGCATCCTTAGCTTTTTCCCGGATGTATTTCTTTGTCGTTCTTCGCTACAAAGCGGGCAATACCAATTCATCGAATTTGCTTGTTAATATCAGTGTCTGTCAATGTTTCATCAAAATGTTATTTATTTAGAAGTTGTTAAACTTGTCCGGGTAATAATTTTGCTATAAATCCGATGGCATTGTGATGTGCATTCCATCATGAATAAAGATTTTACAATACTACACTGTCTTGTCCAGATAAAACCCATTCATTTTTACAATATAATGCTTTTGTATTTAAAATTTGTAGAAGTGTTTAGCGCACCATGGTACTAAATATTGCACTTTCTTTTTTCTCATCACTTTTATTATTCTAATTATTCTCTTCTTTATTTGTAACTTCGTACATATATTAAATCACACTCTTATGTGGTGTTAGATGCTAAGAATTCTAAGAATCTATCTTTCTTGAAAGTCAATGTTTTTCTGTATTTGTTCATACTGTTGATTTTATGATAATTTTGCATAATTACTTATTACAGTATTTTAGAGTTTTGACTCCATCTACAAGGTTCAGGTCATTCGGGTCACATATGTTTTTGACGATGAACTTTCATGTTTGGTCTCTCTTTTTACTCAATGTCTTTATCTATAATAAGCACTAGACAGTTCATTGAAAATGTTTTCATTTGTCGGGTTCCTCCGAGTACTAATGTTCTAGTTTAGAACGGAATATTCGAATATTAGTAAAAATAAAGCCTTTAAAGTACCAACGTTACATTTGGAATGACGTATATATTACAAATTGCTGCTGCAATCATTTTGTCATTTTGTTTAAGTATCAAATAATGAGGATTTAGTATCAGTCGTAATGCACCTAATAATGTGATAGAAAATAGGCTTTGAACCAAATAAATAGCTAGCATCATACCTATATTGATAACAGAAACGTGTAAAATATCTCGCAAATATGACGGAGACAGGTTGTGTTAACGTTTCAAAGTTTAATTGCAACTCCTGTCCTTCCTCTACTTCTGGATATTAAAATATAATGTTGCCACATTTACAGGTTAAATATAATTATTGGTGCCTGATGAAATATTTTTTTTTCCAGGTTTTCTGTATTCGTCTTATTGGAAAATGTTATAACAAAGGGCAAATTAAAGTTTGATCTTAATAAAGCATTGGGCTGCAGTGCTGTCTTTCTTTGTATTATTTGAGCATCAAAATTTTACATGAAATTCAGTGTGTGTGTGTGTGTGTGTGTGTGTGTGTGTTTCTCGTGCGCACGTACACGTGCTATTGGTTGCGGTTTGCCTTTCTCTAGTGTTTTTGTCGGTAAAATCCAGATATTCGACAGTCGACAAGTTATGTAAGCTATTTCAGCTTAAATGCCTTTTGGGATAGCAGCACTGAATATTAAATGATTCCATAAGAAAGATATCGGTATGCGCTGGCAAGAATAGTTATTGGTTTAACCAACTTTGTCTCATTTATTAAACTCCTTACTTTTGTAAGACAGATGTTACAATTTACTATGAGACAAAAACCACACACACAAACGTTCACTGTTGTTAAACTACGCTGTTTGGACGTACAAGACATTTACTTCACGTTACAAGAAGGCACTCACACATACTTAGAAGCGATGAACACTTTAAACAAGACCTTCATCACAAAAGTCAACACACTATACAAAAGATATGAATTCAGAGCCACTAAGCAAGAAAATTGAACTGTAGAACTTTTCGTGTCTAGACAAAAAAGCAATATCTATTCCAATATACCGATAAACAAATTAGGGACGAGGTTAACGAAAAGAGCAAGTCAACAAAATTAAGAACGAAATTATTAGAAAAATGACAAGATCTAAAGTTGAACTGCTTCCACCACGGTATTAGCAGGATAACAGTCAAAGCGTATGAACGATAGCACTACAGCGAAAGAATCAGGAATGGTCAATAAATCAGAAAACTGTGCAAAATATTAACGTGTCGAAACCAGAGATATTTGACCACTACTGGTACTGATGATAAACCCGGACAGAGGATGAAGTCGACCACCTTGGAAATATTTGATTGCAATCGGTAATTTATAAAATTGAATACACCATCTAATAGTTTCCATTTACAACACCAACTGGTGTAATTAAAACAAAGTTGGTAAATATTCTATATAAATAAATGACTTTCATATATCTGTATAAAAATATTTATCTAAAATTACTGGGGAAGAGGGTGTTTCTTTTGCGCATGCTTAAATTCGCCACACGAAGGCCTGATATCGGGTCACTTTTAATTACTTGATCAGGTATGACTGTTGCAGCTTTTTGGGGAAAGTTTTAATATAATACTACGAAGAAAATTTTGTAAATGACAAAATGTTCGAATTTATCATCAGTCAACCTGCTTACAGTCCCCATTTTACTACCCCTTTCAGGGCGGACCTCACTTCGTGTGAGTTTGCTAACTAAATATAAATTTGAATTATGTAAAGTTTTCATCAAATGTTAAGCTTTATTTTGATACCAACCATTGATTACAAATTGCAGAAATAAAAACGTTACAGGTAAAAAACCTCACTTTCTGTTCGGGTTTATCATCAGTACCAGTAAGGAATGTGAATTCAAAACAGCAAGCATTGTGCTATCGTTGTAGTTTATCCGGACATAAAATTTCAGATATAAATTGTCCAGCGAGGAACAAAGAATATGATCGATATTGACAATAAGCCACTAAAAATGCAGCAAAACACAAATCGGGAAAAATGCAGGCAAACAAAGCAGCCGGGGTGGGTCTGGACTTATGAATAGTGTTGAAGATACAGCAAATCAGGTTTATCCAAATAGTTCCGTTTATGAAAATGAATATGATTATTCAAATGAATATTCATTTGTGCTGGGATCACGGCCAGAAAAGGTAACACATTCTTCTAATTATATAGATGTAGAATTTATCATCGATTCTGGTTGATGTCCTCGACAAAGAATTCTAGGAATAAATAAAAATGAAAAGGATAGAATGTCAGACTGAGGAAACAGACAATAAAGTGTTCCCATATAGTGCTTCTTGGCAAATTCACGGTTGACGGGACAGTGACAAATGTGAATGGGAAATACATCACATTGGATAACATGTGATGGACGGTAAAATAGAGAAAAGTGGAAACTTCACAGGTCGCTAACCACGACAAAAACGAAAATGTTGCAGGCTCGGTTTGATTGAGCCTGTTCATGGACGGTAGAGGAAATGCATGCTACCGTCCACGCCCTCTAGCCCCGGGTTGAGCAGAACTCAACATTTACACATGCTAAAAGTACAAAAAGCAATTTAGAGACATCCGCAGATGTATTCAAACGGCGGTGAACATGGAACCTTCAATGATACACGTGTTGAGGCGTGTAATTCCACGAAGAGCGGCGTTTGGTCCCCAGATAAAATAATGGGTTTGCCCCAAACGAGAAAACAATGGGCAGAACTAAACAAACTGGAATTCAGGAAGGGGATCTGAGGTTATGGAGCCTGCGTATCACAGGAACTGTCAAAAGGTAAAATTAAAAAGCAGCCACCGTATCCAAGGGTGATTATACAATACCCAAGGCTATGAAAGCGGAAGTATTAGAACCACCTAGGCCGAAATGGTCATGTTGAGAAACTAAACAGTACCAACAACACGACATAAAAGTCGTGCTGAACGATCTGAGAAGATCGAAATATAACGGCCCTGATTGGTAAAGGCAAGTTTTAACGTTTTTATATCACCACAGTTATTTTTAGTTTCTTCCACTAATGTTTTATATAATCTTTCTCTTTTTGATTCTGACGCACAAAACGTCTACGTTCCCGCAGGGGGTTTGATGTCAACGCAGATAGACAGATAAAGGCCCATCTCTCTTAGGTAAAGAAAGTGCAGAAGAACTGGGACTTCTGTCAATGGGAGATTAAGCGATAAGACGATATTTTAAAGAAATACGAGAATTATTTCATGTGAGTCGGACGTTTCAATGAGTTTCAAGTGATATTGTCAATAGACGATACAGTGAAACCTGTGACACAAACTATGTAAACAATACCATTCTTATTTCAAGGAACAGTTAGTGCAAAGCTTGATGAATTGGAAGCTATGGATATAATTAAAGAAGAGGTGAGCCAAGCCAATGAGTGAGCCCTGTGATAATCGTGCCTGAAACGGATGGTGATATCAGAGTTTGTGTTTAGGTTGAGACAAGCGAATGTGGCTATATATTCCGAAAGGCACACACTACCAACAGTAGACAAGATACTGTACAAAATAAATGAAGCTGAAATATTTAGTAAGTTGGTCTTGAATATTGCATTCAGACAAGTTGAATCCATGATCAAGGCACATTACAACATTTGCACAAGGTCTTACAATTTTATACAGAGTAAAACGCTAATTTTGTTGTTAATGCTGCACCTGAAAAGTACCAGAAAATCAGTTCATAGGTATTCGCAGACTGTGAAGGCGTCGGAAATGTGGCAGATGACCTGAGTGTTCATAGCAAAGGTTACAAAGAACGTGTTTGATAGATTAACTGAGAAAAGGTCGACATTCATGATCAGTCGTTCAAAACACGAGATCAAACCGACAGAAGACAGGGTGAAAACCATCAAGACAACACCAAGGCCGACAACAGCCAAATAATCAAGGAGTTTCCTTGACCTTGTCAATTACAGTGCAAAGTTTATTAAAACCTTCGCATTAATATCTGAACCGTTACGAAAAGTCATAAGACAGGATAAAATCTTAGTGTGGGAGAAGAACAGGAAAATAGCTTTAGGACATTAAAATAATAAATGGAAAATGCTCAAGCATTAGGGCATTTCAGACTCGATGCCGAAGAAATTCAGGTGATAGTTGACAGTTCTGGTGTAGGACGGTGCGGAATACTGAATAGTGAAAGAAGAGTGATATCACGTGCAAGCAAGTTACTGTCAGTTACAGAAAAAGAGGGTTTAGCTGCAGTCTGGAGTGTTGGTAATTAAAAATATAATCCGGAAAGTAGATCCCTCGGAAGCACCGAGGACAATGCAAACAGTGAAAATTGCAGACTCGGTTTGATTGAGTCAGTATTGGTAAATGCAACATTGCCTACGCCCCCTAACACCGGCTTAAGCAGTATGCCCTTTTCTTGTATCTTCGTGCCCCCTACTTATTCCCCCATTTAAATCCCAAAATTAGGAAAAATGCATTCAAAACTGTATATATGATATTAGAGATAAGCCTTTTATCTTTATCATGCAAACTTATTTGTTTGGATATCCTAAACAGTCATTGTGAAATCGCAAGATGTTTCCACCGTGTGTGTAACCTAAGTCATGGCTGCCATTTTCCTATATCATCGTGTCACTTGTGTTATTTGGGTCGCTTATGTCATTCAAGCATGGAAATTTTCCCCTTCGATGAAATTAGGTTAGGAGAATTGGCAATAACCTTGGAATGAAACTGTCAGAAGTTTAATTTGGAAATGAAAATTTGGATATTTTAAAAATAATTGCATTGTACTTGGTTTCTTTGTAAGCAGCTACCCATTTTCTATGATAGATATTTAATTAATGTGGATTAAAGGCAAACTACATGTTTTTTATGCATTTTTGTCACAAATTGACATACGGGCCTTATTTTATCTGTAGTGTAAAGGCAGGTATTGCATCATCTTTTTGTAAATTTTTGAGTTATTGAGGTAAATGTCAGATTTCACGCATAAAATACCTCTCATGTTTTTCTGTATTTCATAACTTAAATTTCCATGTAAATTTCATTAAATTCGGTTCAGTAATAAGAAAGTTGATATTTTATAAACTTCAGTAATTTATGTTTTTATCCCCAAAACCACTATAATGGGCCTCAAATTGTCAATTTCAATCCGCGCCAAAGTAGTTAGATTCCCCGGCTTTATCGTGAATCCCGTAAAAATAGAAATAGTCAAGAGTTTACGCATAGGCCGTGAATCCCATGAAATTTAGTATTTGGCGGGACATTACCCTTCAAATAGACTGGACTAGATATGCCTTGCGCACACCACCTTCCGACATTATAGACGAATCTATGTCTGAATTATTTTCTTGCTAGAAATTTATGCTCGATCGAGGTAAGAAATTTATTTGTTAGATTTTTGTATGATTTTTGCATTACGATTTTTATTTGGTAAATTTTTGTGCATTCTACAGAATTCTGTAACATTTACTTTTTGGCATATGATTTTAGCTAGTTTCGGTATGTCAGGATAATTTATTAAATTTTTTCAGACTTTTGTAAATTATTTCGAAAGAGGTGTCTAAACGTTTCGTTTATATAAGATGTAAGATTTATACTGAAATTTGTATCGTGATAATTATAAAGCACTGTTTCAAAAACATATGTCAAACATTTTGTTAATTATGGAACGCCATTACTGCATTGTATTGTTATGTATAAATCTATATGGCAAGTCTAGTACCATGTATGTAATATATTATTGTAATTTGTAATTGTGTGCCAGTCTATAGCACATCTAATTAATGTCCGTGTTGTTGTATGGCATTAGATATTATATGGATGCCAACTATGATATAACGTTTGATTTACATTGAATTTTGTTTATTTGCAGTTGTAAATAATAGCTGCAGTTTATCATGACCGTATCTATAATGTTTCATCATATACTTTTCATATCTTTTTCATACTTTAACTTTAGTCTTTTAAGTAAATAATTTTTGTAATAATGGAAGTAATTAGTGACGTATTTTAATCACGTGACGTCTGAACTTAGTAGCACATATATTTTGTATAAGTAGCACGTATTATTTATGGGAGCCTACGGAGGTATGGTGTACCCAAAGGAGCAGTTTTATGACCTGTTTTATTTTTTTTTTTTTGGGGTCCCCTTTCCAAAAGTTTTTTTATTTTAGTTTTTCCCGCCGCGTTTTTTCCCTGGTGATGTCAAAACCCCGGAAGTAAAATTCCCCGGGGGTTCATTGTCTTCACTCGCCTGGTTGTGATTTTCCCCGGCGAGCTTTCCCCAAAGGGTTGTCCCCGAAAACCGGGCCAAAGACGCTGATTTTTGTTTTTCCTCGGGAAGAAAAGTCGGGGTTTGCAATCACCTCCCAAACCATAGGGACCCAAAAAACGGGTAAACCCTTTTTTCCAGGTTTAAGGGACTTGATTTACAAAACCGTTTTTATATTTTTTGTGCTACTTGAAGTTCCCCAATTTAAAATTTTTAAAAAACCTGGGGTAACGTCATTTTTATGGAACGAAAGAACTTTATATCTGGTGAACGGGCCCTTTGTTTTTTCTTTCTTTCTTTTTAAAATCATTTTTTTTTAATATCATCTATTCTTTGTTATGATCATCTTTTGTAAATACATTTGTAAATATTGTAAGGGATGTTGATTTGTTTTGATGGTTACTGTCCCCCGGTAGGGCCTTTCCTTTTTCACAATGGTGTAGAAGGGGGGTTGGTTGCCGGGACACGTAGCTATTCGCCTTTTTAAAACACTCATTAAACTGCAGCTTTTAATTTTTGAAAGGGAAACCCTCTTTTTTTTGGTTTATTGTTACTATAAATAATTTTTTCTTTTTTCGAGTGAGTCTTTACCCAGCAAGACAAGGAAGGTCCTTTGCTTCAGCAAACCGTTTTTTGTGGGCCCAAAACTGATAGACGGCTTACGACCCTTTTTTTTCGGGGGGTGGTTCTTTTCCTTTTATTTCTTTTTTGGGGGTTTATTTGTGTCACTCTTTAAAATTTTTAAAGCCACCTTTATTTGTGTGAGAGTGACCGCCCTGAAAGGGGAGTTATCCTACTCACTCTTACTTGTGCTTTTTCCCCTATTCTCCCCAGTGATCCAATTAGTATTATTTTAAAGGTTTACATACTTGATACAGTATTTTTTTTTTAAATTTTTTTTGGGGTTTTTTTAGCAAGTTTTTGTTCCCTTGCACATTCGTTTTCCTTTTTTTAAAATTTTTTTTGTGCTACCAGTTGTGTTAAAATTTTTACTTTTAACTTAGGTTAAAGCACTTTGGTTTATTTTGGTTTTATTGTTTACCCCTAAAATTTAACCCCTTGTTACAGTTGATTTTTAAATTTAAAAAGGCTGGGTTTATTGTTACAGCCTGCTTTTACTTTTTACTTTTTTGGTTTGTTCCCCTTTTGAAACCTTGATTTGACACAAAGTACTGTTGCGCAACAGTGTTTTTATTATTTTAGTGGGGACGTTTTGTGTAGTTTATATTTTGGTTTTAGTTTTTGTTTTTGGCTTCAGTGGTAGCTGTAGGCCTTATTTAAAAACTAGTGTAGTCTGGGAATTCCCCCCCACGATTGTTTATTTTGTGTTCAGGTTTGTTATGGGTTGCTTTGTACGGTAGTGTTGTTTTGTGTTAAAAAAGTGTAACATTTAAAAATGGATAGGTAGTAGAGTTAACGAAGGTAGGAAAGGAGTTAGGTTATGAAGGGGGAAAGGATTTAACGTAACTTTTTTAAAGGAAGAGCAGGCAAAGGAAGTGAAAAAAAGAATGGGAAGGGATTAAAACCGAAAAGGAAAAGATTAGATTTTAGAAGCTGGGTTTGGCGGGAAAGAAAAGTTTAAAATTTAAAGGGCAAAGTAGTTTTGGGCAGGGGAAGGAAAGATTGGGAGTTAGTGGTTTGGTTTGGGCAGAAAAAAAAAGGGGGTTTTTAAAAGTATAAAACGTAAGTTAGAAAAGGATAATTTTAGAAAGGGAAAAAAAGGAGTTTTTATTTTTGCTGGGGAAGTTAGAAACAGAGAAGGGGGAAAAGCAAAAAAGTAGGAAATTAGGAAACAGGCAAAAGGTTAAGCCCAGATTTAAAAAAAAGATGAGAAAGGGGAAAAAGGGCCCAAAAATTTTTTAAAAGATGTTCCCTTTGATGAGGAAAATTGATTCCATGGATGGTACTTAAATTTTGAAACAAAACGTACGGTTGCGCGGATTGGGTTAAAGTGATATGGTAAACTAAACTTACCTTTCCTTTCCCAAAGGGGATAGGGCAAGAGGGGTTTTTTTGAATGGCTTCCCTTCGAAGATGGGAAAGGGATTATGATAAACGAAAGCCCCCTTTGCTACGTCAGTTCGAACTCACGGAACCGTTGGCTATAAAAAAAAAGTTTAAAACCAAAAAGGGCCCTGGGGATAATGAGCCCCTTTGTGGGTTTCTACCAGTTTAATTTGGAGATTTAGATGGTTGGCTAGATTGAGAAAGGGTTTTGAAAAAACCCTTTGGGAAGGATTATTGATTTTTATATTGGGGGACCTTTTTTTAGTTGTTTGAAATTTGGGAAAAACCCTATACCAAAAATTTGGTTGAAAGAGGTTATTTTAAAAGCTAGGGATGTAGCAGAAGGATGCGTTTTGTTTGAAAAGGCTCGGGGAAAGGGTCCCAATTTATGTCGGGAATCGAACCAATAAGTCCCGGAACCTTTAAACCTTTAAAAAATTTCCCTTTCGATCAGTATCCTATTTGGGTAATGTGGGCCAAATAGTAATAGAGGTAGTAGCAATGTTGAAAATTAGAGGTAGGGGGTTATAACCCCGTTGGTGTATAAAGGGTGTACTAATTGTGGTCGAATGGGGCCCATAGTTCATTTTACTGGGGGGGGAAAGTACGGTAACAGTGCTAATGCAGCGAAAGGGTAGGGGTTTAAGAACGGAAATAGTAAAGGGGAAAATTTAGAAATAGAAAGGGAAAAATGGGAAATAAGGGGGTAGGGGCCCTTTGACGATTTGGAGTAGAGGTAGGGGAAGAATAGAGATAAAAGATAGGAGTAAGTAAAGTGGGGTCAGAGATTTGGAAATAGTAAATAGAATCGTGATGTAGGGGATTTTTGGTTTCCCAAGTGTGTACAGTCTAAAAACCCGGGGGTTCCCTTGTAATGGTAGGGATGAAATTCGCAAAGCGGTACGGTCAGTCAGCAAGTCGTTTTTTTAGAGAAAAACCCCGTAGATGTAAGTACATAGGGGGGGTAAATGAACATAGGCTAGATGAAAGCTGAATAGAAATTGTTGCCCGTATTTCAAGGGTACAGTGAGGCTTTGGGTTGTAGAAAAACCCTTTCCAAGGGTTGTTAAATTTGGGTTTTTTTGTAGAGGGAGCGGTAGAACCTAAATTTTAGCATTTTAAAGCGTCGCATTTGGGAAACTGGGGCCCCCCCAACCCCCCAAGTTAAGAAGCAAGAAAAGTTTAAAAATTTCCCGTCTCAGTTTTTAGATATATCTAGAGAGGAATTCTTAGAAAGCAACAGAAAGTTAGCATTTGGGGGATTTGTGTAGAAAAAAAGGCTGGGGAAAGGTAGGGTTTAAAGCAGTGTAGAGGAAAAGGGTTTCAGTTAGGTTTGAGATTAGGAAATAGTTTTTTAATATTGAGGTTTACCGCCCAAAATTTAGACAAAAGGGGACGTTGATTGTTACCTAAAGGTCTTAGAGAAACTGTGATGAAAAGTTGCCCCACGATTCGTTGATGTCAGGGGGATTTAGGGGTAAAGGAAAAAATAGTGATAGGGTATTAGGCGAATTTTTTCTGGCCCGGAGTTAAAGGGAGAGGGTTTGGGAAAGGTTTCTGTCAGTTCATGGGTTTTGTCAACTTTCTATTGATAAGGGGGGAGAATAAGTAAAGGGTTTCCCTTGGAAAAAAAGCCTTTGATTTATACTCCGTTTAAAGAGAGTTGTGTCGACATCGTTGGGGCCGATGAACCTATGGAAATGATGGAAAAAAAGGTACTTTTTTACTATGGTTAGAAATTTTGTACTAGATTCCGGAAAGGGCCTTTGCCCCTACCTAGTATTGAAACTGAGAGAAAAGACAGAAGTTAGTTGTTTTGTATTGTAGATTAGGGGTGCCCCGAGGAAAAACTTTCCCATTGTGGATCGCAGGGTTTTCGTCGAAATTATGGGGGAAGTTTAGTAGGGGTTTTTGGGGCCATTAAAGCAGTTAACTAAAAAACCGTATCACCCCATGTGTAAAAGGTTTGTAGAGAAGTTTTTAAAGGTAGTTTGAAGCAAATGTTGAAGGATGTGTAGTGAGAGGGCCCAGAAAATTTTGGGGTAGGTATTTTTTAATTTCTTGGGTTTTTTGCTTTTCGGGGAAGTTCCGCAAAAAGTTTGGGGTTTTCTCCCCTTTGAAATTTCCCTTTTGGTTTAAACAATCCCTGGACCCATAACCGGGGTAAGAGTTTTGGGCTGGTAAGACGGAGAATGATGAGGTTAAAACCCCCCCCACCAGTTTCGTTTTTTGGATTTGCAAAAAAAAGTTGGAGGTTTGTTTTAAGATAGCCTTTAGCCAAAAGTTAGAAAAGTAGTGCTAAAAAATAAAGAAGTATTACAATAGGAAAAGGGTGAGTAGGAGGGGTTTTTAAAACAGGAGTAAGGTATTGGTTTTTTACCTACGAAAACATAATAAGTTGTTGTTACATTGGGGGTTTCCTTTCGTAGTTTTTTGGGGGTAGTAAATGCTGAATTTCAGGTAGGGGTGTAAGGAAATTTTAAAACCTTTTTTATTTCCCAAACCCTGCTGAAAAAAGGGACTGTGAAAGGAAGGAAAAGATTTGTAAGTCTATACCCGATTTTGGGGTTTTTAAATTTAAGGGGTTTGGGGCAGCATTTTTAGAGGGGATCAGAGGATTATGATAGAAATTTGATCCGAATGAACAGTAGTTTATGGTTTTCGAGAGAGTAAAAATAAAGGGTATTGGGTTTTTTTCCCTTTTTTTCAGGATTTAAAGGGAAAAGTACCCAAAAATTTTAGAGGTAAATCCAAAGGGTTTCCGTAGCATGTAAACAGGAAGTAGTAGGTTGTTAGCAAAATTCTCGATGTATTGCAGATATTTGTTTTGTAATTTTTTTTTTTTTAAGTTTGTCTTTAAATTTTGCCCCCCATTTAAATTCCCCTCACAGATTTGGGCGAAAAAAAGGGGCAGCCAAAACTTTTTTAGGTGGGGGTTGGGGAAAATCAGGAAAAAAGGGTTTCCCGACTTTGAAGGCTAGCTTAATTTGGGGCCCCCTATTTTGAAGTTGCCAGATTTTGATCAAAACTTTTTTATTGAGAGTGATGTTTTAGAGTAGGGGTTTGGGTCAGTATTACTTCAGGAAAAGTTTATGGAGGAAATTTTTTGTAGCCCTATGCTAGTAGGAAAATTTCTACCTTTGGGAGCAAATGTACTCAGTGATAGAGAAGGGGAGGGGTTTTGCGATAGTATGGGGCAGTAGCTAATTTCACCGGGATTTGTTTGGTAAAAACTTTTTATTAGAAAAAGAAACATCACCCGCCTTTATTATTTGAGTTTAAAAACAAAACTTAGCCCAAATCCAGGCTGATTTAGATGGGCATTGGGATTACAGCCCTACAGGATCAGTATTTCCCCCCCAAATTTCCCGGTAGAGAAAATTTTAGGCGCAGATTAAATTTTGGGAGAGTGTAGACAGGTGGTATATTATATGGTGTACAGATAGTGACTTGGGGTTTTTTTTTTTTGGGTTTTCTATTTTCAGGGATGTCATTTTGGGGTTTTTCCCCTTTAAAAAAATTTTAAATTTTTTTTTTTAAGGGGGGGGCGTGTGTCACAAAAGGTAAATACGGGGGTTATTTTATTGTTTGTGTAAAGGCAGGTATTGCATATTTTTTGTAATTTTTTTAGTTATTGGGGAAATGTTAAAATTTCACGCATAAAATTTCCCTCTAAAGTTTTTTTGGATTTATTAATTAAAAATTTCCCATGTAAATTTCTTTAAATTTTGGTTTAGTTTTAAAAACGTTGATATTTTTTAAACTTTAGTAATTTTTGTTTTTTTTCCCCCAAAAACCCCCCATAAGGGGGCCTTAAAAATTTTCAATTTTTCAATCCCGCCCAAGTAGTTAGGTTCCCCGGGTATTTCGTGAAACCCATGAAAATAGAAATAGTCCAAGAGTTTACGCTTTGGCCGTGAATCCATGAAATTAGTATTTGGGGGGAAAATTACCCTTCAAATAGATGGACTAGTTTTGCCTTGGGGCCCCACCCCCTTCCGAAATTTTTGACGGGAAACTATGTCGGAAATTCGTTTTTTATTTGGTAAATTTTTTTTTCATTCTACAGAATTTTTAACATTTACTTTTCGGCATTTGATTTTAGTAGTTTCGGTTATGTCCGGATTAAATTTTTTAAATTTTTTTTTTTGGACTTTTTTAAATTTTTTTCGAAAGAGGGGTCTAAACGTTTGTTTATATAAAAGGGAAGATTTATACTGAAAAATTTTTATCGTGATAATTGTAAAGCCCCGGTTAACCCCCCCCCCAAAATATGTCCCAAAATTTTGGAATTTGGAAAAGCCAAATTTCGATTGTATTGTTATGTTTAAACTTTTATGGCAAGTTAGTACCATGTATGTAATATATTATTGTAATTTTTTAATTTTGGGGCCGGGCTTTAAAAAGCCCCATCTAATTAATGTCCGTGTTTTTTTGTTTGGGATTAGTTTTTATATGGATGGCCCCTATGATATTACAATTGATTTACATTTTAAATTTTTTTAATTTGCGTTGTTTAAAAAAATAGCTGCAGTTTTTCATGACCGTATCTTTAAGTTTCTTCATTAAACTTTTTTTATTCCCTTTTTTATACTTTAACTTTAGTCTTTTAAGTAAGTAATTTTTTTTAATAATGGATGTAATTAGTGCGGATTTTTTTCACGTGACGTTTTTGAACTTTGTAGCAATAAAATTTTGTATAAAATAGCTCCCTATTATTTATGGGGAGCCTTTAAAAGGTATGGTTGGGGTTTCCCCCAAGGAGCGTTTTATGACCTGACTTTTTTGTTTTGCTATGGTGCTTACCTTTTTGTTATTTTTTTTAGCTTTTCCCCCAAGGATTTTACCTGGTGTGTCATAACCCCCGGAAAATACAAAGCCCGAGGTTCACTTTTCTTCACTGCCTGGAGTGTTTTTCCCCCGCGCGAACTTTCGTCCCTTTGGGTTTTGGGGGCCCTTTAAAAACAAAACGCTTGGGTTTTTGTTATCCTCTGATGTCAGGTCAAAGGGTGCAATCACCCACCACCATAGGGGGCTAAAAAGGAAAAAACTTATTCCCCGGGTTTTAAAAGGGACTTGGATTTTTCGGGTACGTTTTTATATTTTTTGTTTCCGGGTTAAGTTCGCAATTAAAAATTAAAAAACTGTGTCCCGTCACTTTTTAAAAAGGAACGGGAAGAACCCTTTTTATCTGGTGATTCCCCCGAACTTTGACTTTTTTTTTTTTTCTTTCTTATAATCAGTTTTTTTTCATTTTATCATCTATTAAATTTTTAATAATATTTTGTAAAAAAAATTTGTAAATTTTTGTAAAGGGGTTTTTGATTTGTTTTGAGGTTACTGTCGCCGGTACGGCCTTTCCTGTCACAATTTTGCCTTCTTTGTTTGCGAAATACCATGTGCTTATTATGTTAACACAATTTAGTGACGTCAGAACTTTCGCATGAATAGCAGCGCGTGTAAATGACAGAGGCACGAAGATATAGGAAGGCACGAAGATACGGGAATCGGGGATATTCAATTTTAAATTTTAAAATTTGTGTTGAAATTCAATGATTTCGGGGAAACCAGAAATTTTAACAACTCTGAGATGAAGTCGGAGCGACTTTTTACTGCCAAACAGCACTTAACACCCGCTGTCTGAAGTAAATATAATCCGAAAAGTAGTTCACTCGGAAGCACCGAGGACAATGCAAACAGTGAAAATTGCAGGCTCGGGTTCGATTGGTCTGTTTATGAGCAGTAATGGAAAATGCAACACTGACCACGCCCCCTAGCACCCGGCTTAAGCAATATTCAATTTTCAGATTTAATGAGTTGAAATCAATCATCCCGAAGGACCAGAAAATAAACAACACTGAGATGAAGTCGGGGGCCGCGACTTTTTTACGGCCGCCACACAGCACTTAACACCCCCTGTTGTGAAGTAAATATAATCCGGAAAGTAGATCCCTCAAGTACAAGATACTTTTATGGAATTAACTCTGAAATAGTAACATACTGTAAACTATTAAACTGTTTTTTTTGCCTAAACTCGAAACCAATTGAAAAATGAATGCTAAGACTTTTTAAAATGCCTTGTTCATACAAAATTAAGTATATCAAAGGAGTTGACATATGTGCGGAAAGCCCTGTCATGATTAAATGGAGATAACCAGTTACCTCAGAATGACAAATTTCTGTTGGGTGAATGGGAATGCTATGTGAACTTTGTGTCAAAAGAGAATGTTCCAATTCATTATTTTTGGATGCAATTTAGAAATGAATGAAACAGGGCACTGAGTTTCAGCTGGTGAGAATTTGTTATCACCAGGCGTCATGTGTCACCTGTGTAGATTACTTTCTCTTTCGTAATGTGAAAAGGGGTTTATGAGAATTGCGTTTACGAGAAACACATAAAGGGGAGGTCGTGTTTGTATACAATCCGCTGTACTTTTTATTTTTTAGAATGATAAGACAGTGATCGGTTGGGCAAAGACGAAAGCCCGGTTTTTTTCTGAACATTGATGTTTTTCTAATTGCCTAAACTTTCTTATAACACACAGTATATCCATATTGTTTTGATCAAGTTGATAAAAGAAGCAATTTATTATTTATTTTTAAATTATTATTACTAATTTAAAAATTTATTATGAAGCTTCACTTACAGTGTTTTGAACATCACTACGCCGCTACTGAAACTAATTATCATTTGAAACGGTTTTGTGGAGTGGAGTATGGTGGAGTACGACCCTTTAAAAAGAAGTTTATAGATCTCTGAAAAATTAACAGTAGAATATTAAAGAGAATTTCTGATTTATTCCCGTTTTCCATTTGGCTCTTATTTAAGCCACATTTGTTTGGCACGCTGTCAAACTTTGGGCCCCTAACGGCACTTTTTGGGCGTCATTGCTTGGGGTCATTTTCATAGCCTCTCTAAGTTTTCAGGATATCCCTGATTTAGTTGGAAGCGGGCACGAATGAAATTAATATATTTTTAAAAGATTTGAATTAAATTTTCCTTTTCTGTGATATCAATTTCGTAAATGATCTATGAGGTTAGTTAAGAGTATGACGCAGTAAGGCGTTAGACATAAACAAAGGGGTAACGTACAGTTTAGCTGGAGAATTGTCCGGTTTTGAGTATAACATTTTTTTTTTTGGGTCGAGGAATGTTGTTTAAATTTCAAACATAAATGCGCAAGTTTGAAAAGCTTGCCAAACAAATGTGGCTTAAAAAAGAGCCAACAGAAAACGGGAATAAATCATAATAGATAAAAAAAATGTTAAGAAAAATATTTGAATAAAAAATTATGAAATTGAAAGTATAATTTCAAAACTTTTTCAATATTGAAAATCCATAAATGAATGAAAAAGTAATCAAAATTAAAGTTCCGATCCCATATACAAACGATGTAAAAACATTTGTTTTGCCCACTACTAGATAAAGAGGTGTTAATGTGTTACGTCACGACGATCTCTCCTGAGTAAAACTCGGTGAACTGAGACACAGATGTATTCAACTGCACATGAAGGGCATAGTTGGAACAAAGTAGCGTTAACGAACAAAATGCTACTGGTACAAAATGCACATTGACGTTGGGAATTTTGTAAGTGCATGTACCAGTTTGTCAGCTTGCCAGAACCGGGGCCCCGAACCCCTCAATCCAACTGTGTTACCATCAGGACCCTTGCAGGTTATTGTGATAAAAATACTGGGATACTTTTTGTTATCAATTACTTTTTTTTAAAAAGTCTCCATTTTCCCTCAAATCTAATTATTCAATGAAATTAAGTTGGAATGTGCACTGGACATAGAGTATCTTATCTGTTCCCGTACATAGAAGTATTTTTACTGCATAGTCTGATAGTTTTGCACAGGGAATATAAATTTTAATGAGGAAGAGTATTATAAACGTCAGTCAGCTTCATGACTAGTTGTAGAGCGTCCGCTTTGAGTGCGGGAGGTCATGGGTTTGATCCCCAGTCGCCCTCATAGCAAAAACATGAAAATGATTCCAGTAGCTCACTTGTTGACGCTCAGCATTTGAAGGAAAACTAGCCTCTTCTCTCATACCCTCGTGGCGATGCATTTTTATCGGCAATGAGGTGTCGAAAGTGATTTAAATTAAAGTTGTAGAAATTGTTTCATAACAGTCTAAAATAATAAGTATAAACTAAATTTTATCTGATTAAAGGCTTTCCGTAATTCAGACTATGGGGAAAGAATTTATTTATTCACCCTAATATTCATACCTAGTTTTTTAGCAATTAATGTTTGTTACATTGTTTGTTTATTCCATTGTGCTTATATAGTGGATTTTCTACTATAAACAGTATGTCCCGACGGAAGATTTGGTCCTGGATGTAACGAAAATTGTAGGGACATTGTTATAACGATGAGGCATGCATTAAATCAACAGGGGAATGTTTACACGGTTGTGAGGCGGGGTATGTTGGTCTGAATTTTTCCACTGGTAATATGCTGTATAATATTTTTACAATGCGTCTCTCTTTTTTCATATTGCAAGAATTTACATTATTAAATATTTAAATTTAAATTAAACCAAAAAACTTTTTCTTAACATCACGGACAC